>NW_024809300.1:0-3158 GCF_019175285.1 Sceloporus undulatus | reverse complement strand
TTTATCCCTATAGTAATGGGGAATTATTTTACTGTATTTGGTGCATTTAATTGTATTTTTCTTGTGACATTATAAGTCTTCAAATGCTGTGAATAGACAACTCAGAAAACATACTGGATTTACCAAAAATACATAGATTTATCTTATTTTCCATTCGTCTTTAACACAGAGATCTACCATATACCACAGTATCATAGAATCAAAACATGTATTTTCAAATCATGATGATTATAATATTTTCCTTTTCTTTTCAGTTTAACCTCTTGCCAGTGTCACTTCAGCTTATATAATGTCCTCATACATTGATTACAGTGTTACACTGATGTCATTTCCAAATAAAGCTGAACTTTACTACACACTGAAGGGCAGACAGTTTGAAGGATGACAGCTGACAGTTGCCTGCTGTACTTGCCATCAGTTAAATACAACTTTATTCAGTAGGACACTGGGTCATCTGACCCTGACAGATAAAAAAGATCTTGTACTATGTTGACATCAACTACTATTGGTTGACTGACAGATAACTTTAAAGTATGTAAACAGTTGTTCATGGCTAACTTACATTCTAAAATAGTGTTTCGGCCAAAGGTTTATTGTTTTTGACAATTTCTATGCTGGATGCATTGCAACATAATTTTTGCAGTATACAATGTAGCTGTTCACAAAGAATTAAATTCAGGAATCTCCAAGCAATAGTAAGGGGGAAAATGGATATTTCACCCACTTGTTTGAATCAGTTAATGTCAGTTTCCTATTTTCATATTAGAACATTGAAATCTATATATTGAACATCTATATACTCGTGTATAAATCCAGACATTTTGGTGAAAAGGTTTGCTCAAAAACACCTGAGTCGACTTATCCGAAGGTCAATGTAAGTACTGTGCTTTAACTCTCCATATTTTAAAGTTTTTTTTTAAAAGGAACCATCCTCTGGTGAAACACAAGCATACAATGTGTTCTGGTAGTAGTGACACCACCACCACCACCCCTCGCCACTTTATTACCTCAGCCTCTAATATGAGCAAAACAGTTATGCCTGCTGGATTTTTTAAAAATGTTGGCATTGTTTTCCATTAGATTATTTGTTACATGTCCCTAAATTTTACCCTTCACGTACCCATGGGTCCTATCAATATCCATAATTTTGGCTCCAAAAACTACCTTTGACTTATGGTTGAGTATATACAGTAAGCAGTCTCTGTTTTAAAAAATAAACATATTATCAGTCAAACAAGGTTAGGTCTCTTGTTAGGCTAAATGAAATATTTAAGACATTTGTTTAAAGACATTCTGCCATTGGAGAAGACAGAAGGAGAGAGAAGGACTATTGAGTTATGCCTCCACCTTTCCGGAATCCTCCTCACATACTTCATACTGTACTGATTTGTTCTCTCTCTGGTAGCATGTAAATTGCCCCACTTTTTTGTTCAGGTCTTTTAGCTCATCCATTTTAAATAAATCTGATTTTTTTTTCACCATGTAAGTTGATTTCATTGCATTTTGTATTATACTATAAAATTTTATGTAAACTGATGAATTTCACTGGATTAAGAATTTCTTTTGTAAAAAGAAAATGAACTAAGGAATTAAGTCATTTGCCTTCTTACATGTTTCTCAGCTTGTTTGTTTATGAAAAACAAACACCTTGGAAAGTGAAATTAAACTGAGGTCTGTACGTTCAGAATACAATTCTACATGTCTGGTTTGAAGTGGCAACTTTTTCTGGAAAGGGAAGGGAAATACAAAATCCTTTACAATTTGACACTTCTACTTACCTCCAGCAGGAGAACTATATGGCATTTAGTACTCTTCCACCTAGCTTGTATCCTTTTCACCTGCTCATCTCAAAGCTATGAGAAAAACTGGAAGTGTGTCTTTGAGTCTTCATTAGTCTCACATGCATGGACATTGTTGCTCAGGCATTTTGTGGGTTGTACCTCATTGGAAAGGTTAAACAAACAGGTGACATTGATTATTTTATGAAGATACATATAATAGAAAAAGACCTACTAGATTACCCAAAAGCCTACAAAAGCCAATGATTATATTTGCCATTTAGACTAGTCATGTGTCTATTTCCTTCCTTTGTATATATGCTAAGGATGTACATCTTTGTTTATCCCATCACTACACACATGAACAGCAAATTCAAAAACTTCTCTTTACTGGATATAATTAGAAAAGGGTTTTGTTTTGTTTTTTGGCGTTTCAACAATTTACTCATACTTCTGAACAGTTTTGTTCAAATTTTACAGTTTCTTAGATGTAAAATACAAAATCTTTGTACAAAATATATTGATGATGATGAAGTTAATGTTGGTATTTTTGCTATAATACAGGGACAAAAGACTAAGCAGATGCTTGCCCCTCGTCAGTGGCAGATAGCAGGGGAGAAGAAATGTGATTGGTGTACACGTCACCTACTTTGTAGTGGAGGATTGGGCTCTAATTGTCTCCATGGCACATGGGACTGAGGGGCTTGAGAATGAGTTTGTCCTTGAAGCTTATCTGTGGGCTTACTCTCTCTTATAAAGTCAAGCGGCTTGAGAGGGACCCCCACCCCTGTTAGCCTTCCAAAAATGACCATCCAAGATGGCAACCAATCTCTTTTGATTGCCCTTGGTGTCTAGTGTTTCACCCAAGGGTGGCTGGGGGAGGTGTCACATGTTGACAGTTGTGCCTCAGCTAAGCCCACACCAGGTTCCTTCCTTCCCTTTGTTTGCCCTGTCTCAGGTCTCAAAAAATTAAGTAGGCTTTAAGTCAAGAAAGATAGCCCTTATTTAACCCCAAATACTGTGTCTGGTCTCATTATTCCATGGTTGGTCAACAAAATGTTCAATGTTTTCTACATCCCCATTATGTGAACAGGTTCTTATGCAGACCAATAATGTATGGATTCTAAATATATCACTGTGAAATTCTTCTGTCTGCATTTTGCATCATTATTTGTTCTATAAGGAAATGTGTATTTTTTTTTAAAAAAAACTTTTAAAAGTCAATAGAAGTGTCCCTATGTTTGCTGAATTGAGGCCTGTCATTTGCCAGTTATGTCAGTACACCCACTGCCCTCCATGCCTCCAGTGGCCATATGTTGCCTATAAGCGAGACAGGGACCTCATGCATGCCCTCTTATAAATATGTAGTGTTTTCTCTCA
>NW_024809299.1:0-3158 GCF_019175285.1 Sceloporus undulatus | reverse complement strand
TGCGAATACATACAAATCCCGCCCACCCTCCCCTCAGTGTCCTGCTCTTCATTGGCTCATTTGCATGTCGCTCACGCGGTGTAAATTCGGAAGTGGGAAAAGAGCGGGAACACAAGGGTCTTATAAGGGATGGGCAGAGCTACCGCCAAAAAGTTGCAAAGTTAACTTTGCCCAGTGATTCTAGAACAGGGATGGCAAACCTTTTACAGTTTGCATGCCGGGGGCGGGGCTTCTACCTCCAGAATGAGGGCTGGGTGCCGGGGGTGGGGCTTCTACCTAAGGGGACGGGGCTTCCGCCCTCCAGGGGGCAGGACTTTTCAGCGGGAGGGGCCATCTAGCTTCTCCCCCCCCCCCCGGCATTTGCCTGCCCCTGAGGGTCCCTTTTGGGGCCGTCAGAGGCCGGCAAATGGGCCACGGAGGACAGTGCGCTGTCCTCTGCAGTTTGCCAGCATGCCGCCATCCTGGGCTCCTCCATGTCCCTTCCTTTCCCAGAGCTCTCTCTCCGGAGGGAGCTCCGATGAAATAAGGACTGTGACAGAGCCCAGGACAGCGGCGTGCCGCATCCTGGGCTCCTCCACAGCCATTCTTTCTCTGGAGGAAGCTTCGAGGAAGGAAGGGCTGCGATGGAGCCCAGGACACGGCACGCTGCCGTCCTGGGCTGCTCCACGTCCCTTCTTTCCCCGGAGCGCTCTCTCCGGAGGGAGCTCCGAGGATGGAAGGACCGTGACAGAGCCCAGGACCTGGCCCACTGCCTTCCTGGGCTCCTCCACAGCCATTCCTTCCCTGGAGCTCTCTCTCCAGAGGGAGGTCCGGGGCTGGTAGGGCCGCGATGGAGCCCAGGACCTGGCACATCGCCACTGCTCCTTCTCAGGGGCCTTTCCCTGCCCCCAGCTGTCTTTCTGGAGATAGTTGGAGGCTGGGAAAGGTCTCTGGGGAGGAGCAACTGGCATGCACTGGTCACTCCACCTCCCCATCGACCCTTTCCCAGCCTCCAGTTGTCTACTTTTGCCCAGCGCCATTTTCTTGCATCCCGCTGTCTCCAAGAGATAGCGGGAGGCCCGAAAATGGCAGGGAGGAGGAGGAACGGGCACACGTGTGCCTGTTTCTCCTTCCCCAAGGGCCTGTGCCCCGCGAAACAGCCCGGACTGTAACTTCCAGCACGCATGGCATAGGTTTACCATCACAATTCGAGAAGTTTTGCGAGCAGCACTGCGCAGGCACAGTACAACCTGTTTGTACGTATTCGCAGATGACCACTCAAAGAAACAGTTACAGGTATGCAACCAGTCCACACAGACACACACACACACACACACAGAGTATATATTCAGCATTCCCTAAGTGGTTTACAAAGTGTGAGCCAATTGCTACTCATTTTAGTGACCTGCGGAATGATGCCAGGCTGAGTCAAGCTTGAGCCCCTTTTATTGCTGGCATTGAACTCACAACCTTGTTGTTTGTGAGCGAGTGGCTGTAAATGTCCTCCAGAGGACCTGGGCATATGGGACATGTGATCTCACATAAGTGGGGCAATTCCATGGGAGGAGGAGGAGATCCTGTAGGTAACTTGGACCCAAACCATGCAGGGCTTTAAAGGTAAAACCTAACATTTTAAAGTGTGGCCAAATACAGGCAGCCAGTGGAGGGATTTTAATTTTTGTCTGACATGATCACTCCTGGATGTCCCACTGATCCATCTGGCTGCCATGTTTAGAACTAGCTGAAGTTTCCAGACTTGGTACAGAGGTAGCCTAGTGTTCAGTGCCTTGAGGCTACTGCCGTATGCATTGCCATCCTTGCGTCCTCCATCTCTAGGTAGAACACTGGACCTGAGCCCCTTCCCCACCACCATTCCCTTCTCCTTTTGTGCCATGTCTTTTTAGATTATAAGCCTGAGGGCAGGGAAACATCTGAATAATTCTCCGCGCTCTGAGCGCCTTTATAGTGTTGGAGAGCGGGGTATAAATACCGTAAATAAATAAATAAATAAATAAAATTCTCCATTCTTTTTTTTCCTAATTAAATTTTTATTGAAGTTTTACAATCAAACACAAAGTCTGTAGAGCAACAACAAGGAGCAACTACAAGGGCCAAGGGTAGGTATCTGATGAAGAGTTATTCTGCAGCAGAAGCAAAAATTAGTTCTGAGTGAGAGCCAGAGTTTGGCTTCTCAAGGTGCCGAATGTCCCTCCAAAGGTCCGTCCGTGAAGCAGGAGGTTGGATCCGGAGGGAGGGATGATTAACACGGTCAATAAGGTCATCCAGTGTTCTAGAAAAGTGTCAGTCCTTTGTGGCCAATGCAAAACCTCGCCGGAGCAGACACTTTCTCCGTCAACCACCTATATCCCAAATTCTAGGCCACCGTTTCTCAATGGAGAGGCCACTTGACTTCCAACATTTGGTAGCAGTAATAAGAAAAAGGATCACTTTCCGATGTTTCAAGTTAGAATTACTTTTAACAAATATAGAAAGCAAAAGCAATATTGGACAGAAATTTGTGGTTTGGCCAGCGATACATGGAATTTGATAGAGAACTGCCTCCCAAAATTTCCTCACTTGCAAATCTAGAGGCTCTTATATGAATATGTGGATTGAATGTCCTATTATTCATACAAGAGCCTCTAGATTTACAACCCCTCCAGCAATCCAGAGAGCGCGTTTTAACTGTTTTAGAGAGCATTACAGGTATGTGATATCAGCTACGGATGCTTTTCAAATCATTCCCCCTCACAAATGCTGAATGGGATTTGAATGGGAGTGAAGACCAAATAGGAGCCCTTGCAGTGACTGAAGTCGGGGTTTTTAATTCTCCTTGCCAAAATGAGCGCATATCTTGGCCATCCATGTTTTCAAGGAGAAGTTTGTAGATAATTGCCTCCATCCTTTTGGTATGAGATGCAGAGTTCAAACCAAAGTGTTCAAAAAAGGAGAGCGGACGTGGAGATTCTGCATAAAGTTCTCCATTCTTCTAAAGGGCCTGAATGGGAACGCGAAAGGGTGGCCCCTTCCAGATGGGACCCCAACCCAAGTGACGCCTCTGAGCAGAGATGGCAGAGGGCATCTTCCCCTGGTTCCTTTCTCTGTCTCTATCAAATTTGAGCCATTGCTGTCTATTTAAAACTGATTTTTTTCAGTTAAATATATTGTGTCTACCCCCC
>NW_024809298.1:0-3159 GCF_019175285.1 Sceloporus undulatus | reverse complement strand
GATGTCTTCCCGCTTTCTTAAACAAAAAATAGCCCTTTTACTAACAAGGTCCCACCACCGAGGAAAGCATAGCATGGATGGAAAAGTGTCCTCCTCACTTTATGTTGTTTCAATCTAGCTCCTGTACAAGGAAACTGCCTGATTGTAACTTCTCAAAGCAGCTGTCCTTTTCACTTTAATTTTTTTTTACCATTTCATTAAATTCAAGAAATCACACAGAACAGTTCAAAGACTCCACTGTACATACAGAATTATATACTAGAAAATAATTTATTTAGCAACAATACACAGCAGTTTGCACTAAGCTTTTATATACATGCATGTAACATCTACTCTTGACTACCCTATTCTGGAACTTTAACTTTTTTACTCTTGGCTTTACGGACCTCTTCAATTAGATCTTTTAAATACTGGATTTCTTTGCTCAATGAATCTGCTTTCTCTCTCAGGGCCTCATTTTTCTGCTCTAGTTCTCTACACTCTCCTGATAAGGCCTCTTGCTCTGCCCTTTTCTTCTGCCGATACCGGGTAGCTGCCGTCTTATTTTGCTCCATCTTCTTCAGTTTCTTGTCTATTCTCTTTTCAGACTTTATTTTAAATGATGCTACCTTTTCTGCAGGGGAATCATATGGCTTGGGATGCACAGAAACAAGCAGGGGCTTAACAGACTGGACATCACTCACAGAACTAACAGAAGTGGTAGGACTCTGTTGGGGTGACCCCAAGTAAGACTCCGGGCTCATGCATATTCCACTATCATTATCAGAATGTACTTCATCTTCCCCCTCACACTTGGGAATCACTACCACTAGGATATGGGCTTCAGCTTTCCTTTCTCCTTCAAGAACATCTACTTCATCACCTAGTTCTAAGCTGAAAGAATGGTCTGCTGTTGTGATAAGTGACTCTGGGGAGAGGGGAAATGCAAACAAGGAGGTCAATGGGGCCATTTCATCTGCTCCAGTGGGAGATATGGGAGAATGGATAATTTGCTCTGGTATCAGTAGAGTTTCTTCAATGGGAATTTCTTGAATGGGAGGGTCAAGTAGATCACACGTGTCTTCCAACGTGGCCGTGAGCTCATCTGGTGAGATGGTGGATTCCAGATCATCAATACCTAACAGCGCGTCAAAGTCAAACTCCTTCAGATCCATCTTTTCCACCATCCAATCCATGCCAGAGAAGGCATCCTCTGTCAAATGAAAGAAAAATTTTATTCAGAAAACTAAGTGTTATCCAAAAAAGCAAGTAAAGTTATTCTTGTGCCTTTACTCCCTCCCGTTCTATATACTCAACAAAGAAATACATAGCCTATGTTTCCAGCAATTATTCTAGCACATTTTACAAAATATTCTCATGACTAAGGATGCTACTTGTTTATATTCAACAAACTAGAAATCAAAGCCACCCTCAACATTTCCAGAATACTTTTTTTGTGTCCCTGGTCTTACCCTGGCTGTTATCTGCACCATTATTCAAACTATCCACAGCCAGCCAATTGGAGGAGCCCACTTTAGCCTTGTCGCTGGAGAACCCATGCGAACTGAGGTTCTTGGCCACCTCCAGGTAGTCATCTAAGAGTCCCAGACTTTCTTCAGCCACCAAACACGGCTGGTTGAAGGGGGAGAGAAAATCCCCCAACAACATCTCTGTGTTTGAGAAGCTCATTCTGGCCAAGTTTTAGTACTTTGTCGTCGAAGAGTGTAGACAAATAGGTGGTGTTTTTGTCAAAAACAGCAAAGCTGCTGTGCAATGCCTTGAAAAACCTGGAAAACACAGAAAATGGTTTTTAGTACTAAGATAATAATTCACCAGAATTTGAACTTAGGCAACTCCTACTATAGGATAAAGCACTGAGTGGGCCTTTGGTATCTGCTGGGGTTTGGTTCCAGTACCCTCTGTGGATCCCAGACTCTGCGGGTGCTCAAGTCCCATTAAATACAATGACATAATAAAATTGTGTCTGAGATGCATCATGGCAAAAGTCAAGGTTTGCTTTTTGGAATTTATGTAGTTTATAAATTTATATATATTTAAAGTATTTCAAGCTGTGGATGCGTGAATCTGTGAATAAAAAAATTCATGGATTTGGAGGGGTGACTGTGGTGCTATTGCAGCTTTTACTTTTTTGAGCTACCATCTGGAACGTGCTTCAGTGGCTCATTCTTATGGATGCCAGCAAGCTCCCCTATACAATAGCGCCAACTAGGGTTTGTCAAATATTCTCACTTCCGCCAGCCTTCATTCAGTCTTGGTTTCCTTGCATAGCCATACATGGTCAGACCCGGCTGGGCTCCTGCTCCACCCAGCAGCACTCCCTTTCTCTGGCTCAGGCAGTCGCTCCCTCCCAACAGCTGCAGCCATTTCATGATCTGGCTGCTGAACGCGTCCCCACCCTTCAAGCAGGCCGCCATTTTGTCTCCTGCCACGTTTTTACTTAGGCCAGTCCCATTAGCCTTTGGTATTATACTGCCTATTTCAGGCATTTTAAGAAGATTGTCGGATTCCAGAATCTTAAAACCACCCCCAGGATGAGCAAAAGACCCATCATTAAGAGATTCCAAATGGTTTGCATAGACAATTCAGGGATTGGGAGGGAAATATGGCTATACACAAATATGTCTGCTTCAAGGTGACAGGGAGCTTAAACTCCACTCTTCCCTAAACAGCTCAAAAAAGGCTTCTGAGCCAAAACGTACTAAAAATAAAACAGATCAAACTGGGTTTCTTCCCCAAGAGATTTCTTGTGTCGAGGAGCTGAATGTATGTGTGCTTTGTGCCTATTTATGGAGACTATGAATATCACCTAAAAATTAATACACTTATGAATACCACCCAAAATGGCCCTTCATTTTTACTGGGAAAAATCTGGTCTCCTGTTATGACATCCTAGCCTTACTGATGTTCACAAGCATAGATCAATGCTTTAGTTCTCCAGGGATTATTTTAGGTGTCATGGGAAATAAATTTGTCTTCTAATTAGTGTCATTAATGGCCTATCATCATTCTTCCTAGTCCCTGACAACGCAGATCTATCAAATGCTTTAGCTCTCGGGGGATTATTTTAGGTGTCAAGGGAGATAAATCTATCCTCTAATTAATGGTCTTTTATTATTATTAATTACTATTATTACTAGCCTTACTACTTGTGTTCACAAA
>NW_024809297.1:0-3159 GCF_019175285.1 Sceloporus undulatus | reverse complement strand
TGCATGCATCCTAAGAATCCGGAAGCTGCACCAAAGCTGCACTCGAGTGCTTAGGAATGGAGTGTGGCTTTGGCGCGACCTCCAGACTCTTAGAACCCATGCATCATTTAAATAGCATACCTCCAAAGAGACCCGAAGCAGCTTTATTTTGGCAGTCTGTAACAGGCCAAAGAATCTTTAGTCATGTTTTTGTACTAATGTTACTTGTTAATCATAATTCCTGATTATCACTGAATGTCATAATAATAGTTATGACATAAACAACTAGCACAATTAAAATTACACCTTTAAATTATAATATCATAAGCACAGTCTCAGTGCATTTCCATATATATAGTTTCATGTGGTTGAAGTGAAAATTTGGTAAAAGGTGATTTTTTTATTTTATTTTTCAAAATAAAATTATATATATATATATATATAATAAACAAACAACACCTTGGGACCACTCATTTCTCTTTCCACTGAGCCTTATCCCACTCACACAAGCTCTTCAGTATTTTAATGGAACACAGGCAAATGCCACTGCTGATTTCTGCCAAAAAGCAGATTTTGAGGAACAGTGGTGTCACCCGGTGCAGTGCGCAACCCCCACACCCTCTTGGTGTGCCACTGGAGCTAGTGTGGCCTAGTGTTTTGAGTGTTCGACTACACCTGTGGAGACCAGAGTCTGCTTCCCAGTTCGGCTGCAAAACCCACTGGGTGACCTTGGGTAAGTCATACTTTCTTAGCCTCAGAAGAAGACAATGGCAAATGTTATCTGGACAAATCTTGCCAAGAAAAACCCATGATAGGTTTACCTTAGGTTTGCCATAAATCAGAAATTGCTTGAAGGCACGCAACATACACAACATGTTTCCTAATGCATACATTTTAAGCATTTTTCTTAACCTGCACATTTTAATGCACTTTCCCATTGACTACAACATATTCTATGCCTCTTGTGAGAAACACATTTAAAAAGTTAGCCATCTGCTTCTCAGAGTTTTCTCCTAATGATGACGCATTGAAACACATGGGCATGCTTTCATTGATAGTGTCACAGGCTATAAATTGAATACCTTCATTTTAAAAAAATCTTGATTCATGCAAATATTGTTTCCCCTCCCCATGTACAGCCATACACCAGGCAATTTCACTCACAATACTCTGGGCTTAACATATTTTAGTTCTGCTGTTTTTATGAAGAAGTGGGTTAAAAACACTCAGCCCATGTGGATGTGGTTCTTCTATAGACAAAAAGTTCACAGTACAGTGGTGAATGCAATTTGTAAAGATTTAAAATTGCCTTTTTGTTTTTTTAAAAAAGCTGGAATGGAAATCAGAGCTTGAAATAATCAATCTTTTGAGTCCAGTGAAGCTGTGCTGTAAAGGACGTGTGTGTTCGTGTATGTGTGTGTATGTGTGTAAGACTCTAAGATATAGTAACAAGAACTTCACTATTTGCTTCTTCATTTGAGCTAACTTGAAGAATGTTTACAAGTGTAAACCAGGTCTCCTTCCACTGAGGAATCATTTGCATTCACAGGTCTCATGAGAAATATTAGAAAAACAAAATGAAGTCCGGGAAGATAAATTATAAACATTAACAACAGTCTTTCAACATTTCCTGCTCATAAATTGTAGACATAGCATTACAAGGAACAAACTTAACAAGATAATAACTATGGAGTTCTCATACCATGTGGAAGAAATCACGAAAAGTCCTGAATGTGAGCTTGATTATTAAGCACATAAGTGTGCATTGAACTTGTACACACAATTGCATTCTTAATTTGTGCACTCAGTTACTGTGATTGTGTGTAGAAATTGAATAATTGAATAATTACCCATAAAACAGTTAGTTATGATTATTTGTGTGCATAATTACTTGATCTGCATGTACATTCATGTTCATTATGCACAGAAATTAGGTATTGCATAATTGCATGACTTACCTTATTAAAAATAAAGCCCAATTCATTTATTTCACATTGCATTTGCTCAATGCAGCATATGTGCACGCATGCGTATACACACACAAATATTGGCACTGGTTTTAGATTTCCAACACAAAAAACAGAAATTGTGTAACCTGATCTATCCAAGGACTTCAGCACACATGTTGGCCATACTGGAGAAATACATGCAGTGAAATAAAAAGAAATCCTATTGTGTTGGTTTTCTAGTTAACTGTGAAAGCACACACGGGTGCTTTGGAGTCATATGAGAGTTTGCTTAATGAGAGCACAGTGATGGAGTAAGCTTTCCAATACCTGCTGGCATCCTGTTGGTGAATAATGGTGGTGTGTGTCAGACCAGTGTGATGGAGTGGTTTGAGCATTAGACTTTGACTCTGGAGAGCTGGGTTCAAATCCCAGCTTGGCCATGTAAAGCCATCTTCACACACTCTCAGCCTCAGAGAATGGCAATGGCAAACCCCTCTTAAGAAACATGCCAAGAAAATCCTGTGATAGAGTCACCTTAGGATTACCATATGTTGGAATTAACTTGAAGACAAACAACAGACACATGTCAGAGTTAAACCATAAATACTAGCTTTTTTGATATTGTGAAGCTTAAAATTGTCTTCTGAAATTGCATCCTCAAAACAACAACAACACAAAAACACCACACCTTGTAAGCAGCGCAGCCCACTCCCCCCATGGCCATTTCCATATTGTTGGAGAGCAAGGGGGACCACCAGGCATGCCTACAGCTATTTTCCTATACTGTAAATGCTGTGATGGACATTAGCAAAGACCTGCAGATGACATTCTCACAGTACATCCAGGAGAGAAGATCAGGGTGGAAATGGTCTCCCAGCCTCTATGCAGTTACTCACCCTTGTCCACTGCTATTGCTCTCTTGACCTTACAGATACTACTTCACAATAAATCAGACGTGGAATAGTTCAGGCCTCTACCTGTGTATTGGCCTGCAGCTTCTAGCCGCCCCATCCAGCATAGTCTGTAAGGAATGCTGGGAGTTGCAGTCCAGACAGCAGTAAATTATGGTTTGAGTGACTGAAAACCCACAGTGTGCATGAGTTTTCTCGTTCTCTCTCTCTCTCTCTTTTATAAGTGTGTGTTTGTGTAAAGAAGGCATTCAAATTTCAATGAGAAACACATGGTTATAATATTGGTTAAGATCTCAGTATAATAGATAGAGGCAAATCGT
>NW_024809296.1:0-3159 GCF_019175285.1 Sceloporus undulatus | reverse complement strand
TACTGAGAGATACTAGGGCAGAGATGTGTCCCTCTTCCAACACACATCCACCCACACACCTCCTTTCTGAATTTGACCTATTTTATCCCCTTTCAACCAGAGCCAACCAGCTTAGTGTCAGCACTTATAAGTGGAATATTAGCTTTCTATTTACTCCAGCCATATATTGCAGATATACAAATCCACTCTGTGGATTTAAACATAGATATCCACTTTGTTGATATAAAAACAAATATTACCAGTGCGGTTGGCATCATCATCACTTCTTTGAAGATACATAGTTTAGAATGCTCAATACAAAGTGCTGGTTATTATCTATAAAGCCCTATATGAATTGGGCCCAAGTTACTTGAGGGAGTGCCTCTCCCCATACAATCCGCCCCGTACTCTCAGAACAACAGGGAAACATTTGTTGGAGTGCCCTAGAGTGAGGTTGACAACAACTCACCAAAGGACATTTACTTCAACAGCTCCAATGCTCTGGAATAAACTTCCAGACGAAATCCGGCTAAGCTCCACCTTGGATGCCTTCAAGAAGGCTTTGAAGACCAATCTATTTCGGTTGGCATATCCCCCTGATCCTTTGTAGAATGCCATTCCCTGATGAAAGTCTATTTTAGGATTCGACTGATAGATTGAGTGACAGACAGATTTTATGCTTGTTGGTTGTATGTTGGTTTATCTTTTACTGATTCTGAATGTGTATTTAGGATTATACTGGGTTATACTGTGATGGATAGCCTTGTATATCTTTTGAGATATTTGTAAAACCTCTTGGATCTGATGGAAAAGCGGTATAGAAATAAAAGTTTTATTTATTATTATTTATGTTTCAAAGGTAAATCATACTAATTCTTGCTGGACAGAGCTCTTAAAAATCACAAGACATGAACATTCCCTTCCAAATATTTTGGGAAATAAATGATGAAAAATCCTCCCAAATTAGTGCTATGATGTGTAATTGAATGAATTAAAACTGGTGGTAGAAGCAAGCATTCTATTTTTTTAAATGTATTTCTCCTTCTCCCCGAAGAAAGAAAAGGACCACTGACTGGTTGAGCTAAATTATTGAAAACAGGGAGAAGAGATCATCACAATATGGATTAATTGCAAAACTAGAATCAATATTTTATTACTGCACCTTATGAAATATTTACCAGGCACATTGGAGTAATTAAGAAGATGTAACCTCCAGGTTGACATGTCAGGTCTCATATCCATGTTTATTAACCAAATGATTTTAAGTAAACCAGTTAATTCAGAATAGATAATTTTACTAACTCATTGCATATCAGGATATTTTTTTGTAGCTCTTTTGGAATTTTTGTAGCTCTTTTGGGAAAAAATATATGAGTAGCTTGCATCCATAAACTGAGTCCATCTACAGAAGCAAAAGAAATGATCCGATGTGTCTAGAAAGATTGGGAACCGTGATATGGAATGCGTAAATGCTTCAGGTCAAGTTCATTCAAGGAATAATCTATGACTGAGCAAAATACCAAGTTTGCATCTAGAAAAAACAAAACAAAAACCCAATATAAGTCACAATAATGTTAGAGCAGCCAATGCTATGCCATAGAATTTCTATGTGGATTGCAAGCTAAACCAAATTTCATATGTGTTTATTCAACTGCAATGAAAGTCAGTTGTATTTATTCCTTTGGCAGTTTCCTGAGGGCAGTAACTTTATATTCAAGCCACTTTGCCAGTCACGATGCACAAATCAGTCTGTTTCCAATCCATGTCAATCTTGCATGTATTCAGTGAGGAGTTTGCTCCACTTAGTTTCGGTATCAGTCTGTAGAATCTGCAATCTCCAGCCATGCTTTGTAAAATTCAGTGTGCAGAACACCCCACAAATTTTTTTCACATTAATTTTTGTGTGCAGCTTGCCCTTCTCCCAAAATAAAATAAAATATAATGTAATGGTAATGTAACATAAAATAAAGTATGTGTAAACTGGAGAAAACAGCAGTTTTATGCAGTTTTCCACAAATTAAATTTCCCTAATATATAGGAGGGAAAAATAATATTGACTATGCCACCATTGCTTCTGAAAAGACCAGGCCAGCAGAGTTATGTCATGTCATCTTGAACACATGGGCCCATGAGAAGAGAAGAGAAGAGAAGAGAAGAGAATCTAGACCATTCGACAGCCTAAAGCAAACAACTTGCCTTGTATTTTACGAGTAAAATTGCTCAGATTCACTCTGACTTGAATGCTATAATTCATATATTTCCAGTGAATATAACTTTGGCTTCTGTTGTTCAGCATTAATGGAAACTTTTCATTTTTTCCCACTCAAGGATATGGAGTCTTAGGGCCCGAACAGACATGCCAAAATAAAGCTGCTTCAGGTCACCTTGGAGGTATCCTGTTTAAATGATGCATGTGTCCTAAGAGGCCAGAAGCTGTGCCAAAGCTGCGCTCCCATCCTTAGACTGGAGCATGACTTTGGCATGGACACATGCATCATTTAAACAGCATACCACCAAAGTGATCTGAAGAAGCTTTATTTTGGTCTATCTATGCGGGCCTTTACAGATGTAAGAGCCACCACATGTGTGTTAGATTCTAGTTTTTAATGTCTTAATAAAATAAGGCAGAGTTCCAGCATGCCAAAAAGAGGCAGCTGTAAGACCACTACTGAAAAACCCTCCCTGGATCCTATTGTATTGGAGAACTATCAGCCAGTTTCCAACATTTCATGTTTAGGCAAGGTCTTGATGTGTGAGAGACAGATTATCTAACATCTACACTGTAAATGACTGCTCTTTGTCTCTAGTTGTGCCCTCTGATCCTGGTTGTTCTTTGGTCTGGACTCCCAGTTTGCAACTCCTAGACCCATGGCCCATCTGATTCATGCCCAGTCCTTGTTGTCATAATGGGAAGAGGGTAGCCAGCTGTGTGCGTGCATGTGTGCATAAAGAGTAACTTAGGTCTGACGGAGACATAATAAAATTTCTAAAATCTTTAAGATGTTGCACTTCCTCTTAACACTGTCTCTATTTGAAGTTATACATAATTTATCAATAAAAGTATGGGCTGGAAACCTGCATGCTTTACTTACATGGCTGCCTTAGTTGCTTACCTAAGTATTATTATTATTATTATTATTATTATTATTATTAACCTTTATTTATAAAGCGCTGTAAGTT
>NW_024809295.1:0-3159 GCF_019175285.1 Sceloporus undulatus | reverse complement strand
TGTGTTGGTGGGATGGGAGGCTTCTTCTTTAGAGAAGCTATTCTGACCCCCCCCCCCCCATTTGAACCCTTTAAAAAGGGGAGGCAAGGGGGGTTTGTAGCAATGGCCGGCGGGGGCTCAGCCGTTGTCATCCATAACAGCATTGTCTGGAGGGGAATTCTGGGACTTGCAACCCATAAAAACAATGGCTGGGGGGGGATTCTGGGAGTTATATCCCATAATGGGGGGATTTGGGGAGTTGCAGTCCATAAAAACATTGACTGAGGGTTCTGGGAGTCGCATAAAGCAATGGGCTGGCAGGGGATTCTGGGAACTGAAGCCCATAAAAACAGTGGCTGGTGGGGGACTTTGGCAGCTCTGGTCAATGCTGGGTGGACTCTGGGGGTCTCAGTCCAGAAAAACAATGGACTGGTGGGGGATTCTGGGAGTTGCAGTCCCTAAATCATTGACAGTGGGTTCTGGGAATTTATATCTGTAAAAACAATGAATTGTGGGGGACTCTGGGGGATGTAGTCCATAAAAACAATGGATCGACAGGAGAATCAGTTGACTGGGGGATTTTGGGAGTTGTAGTCCTCAAATCCAATGACAGGCGGGGGATGCTGGTGGCTATAGTTCATAATCGAGGGGATTCTGGGGTCGCAGTGAACAAGGACGATGGACTGGTCTGGCGGGGGATTCTGGGAGTGGCAGTCCGTGAAAACAATGGCCTGACGGGGATTGTGGGGGTTGTAGTCCTCTCCTCTGGCTCCTTCCCCGAGTCTGGGGCGCATAGCCCCTGAGCATGTGCAGAGCGCGGGGCAGAGTAGGCCCATGACTCAGCAGCGCCTCACCGGTTGAAGTGGTCGACGACGCTGAGCAGCACCAAGGGATGGACCACCACTCGCTCCACGGCCAGCTCCGGCATGGCGATCGCGGCCGCGGCGGCAGAGGCTAAAAAGCAGGCGCTTCGAGGAAGTAGTCCGGACTGCGCGGCCCTCGCTCCCTCAGGATCACCGCCGCTCCCGGCATGCACTGCGCAGCGGCGGCGCTGGGAGGGCCGAACTACCCTCCGCCATCTTGGGAGGTGGGAGAAAGCGTGTCCTGATTGGTCGGCGTCATTGGAAGGAGGCGGAGTTGAGGGAAGGCGCCTCCCTTTCACCCAACTGTGACGGAAGGTGGCGCCATCATGGGAAGGGCAGGAGGCGGCCAGTTCCCATTGGCTCCTGAACCGGGTCACGAGGTACGTCCTTTACCCCTAACTTCACAGGGAAGAGGGGCGCCATCTTGGAAAGGTCGCTCTCCGCCGGGCGCCATATTTAAGAGGGCAAAAAGGAGGGAGCCGCCATTTTGGGAGCCTTAGTCTGACAAAAGAGGCGGGAAACCGCTTAGTTATGGTTAGCTTTATAAGTGTATAAGTTATCCCTCGTCAAGGCAGAAGTATTATTGTCATTTTTGCTATTGTTATCTGTATCATTTGTATGATTACCTTTATTTGCCCCCCTTTTCCCCTCAGAGTTGGAACTCAAAGCAACTTACAGTTAAAAAGCATACAGAAGCGAACATTCAAGTAGCATTAAACCTCCACAGTGTTAACGCAGTTAAAAAGATAAAAGGGCTTAAAAACAGTGCAATTGAAACAGTTAATTGCTTCCTCATGCAGCCACAGAAACAACAACAACAGCCCTGTGAGGGAGGCCGCTCAGGGGCTGCAGAAGCAGCCCAGTTTGAGGCCACTTTAACTACTGTGGCTCAGTGCTATGGCATTCTGGGAACTGCACTTCGTTATGGCACTGGAGCTCTCTGGCAGAGGCGGCTAAATGCCTCACAAGACTACAATTCCCAGAGTTCCCTTGCATTGAGCCAAGTCACAGTTAAAGGCTGCATCTACACTGGAGAAATAGCCAACTCTTTTTCTGCCTAAGGCTATGGCATTCTGGGAGCTGGAGTTTGTTGTGGGGCCCGGAGTGGAGCGCATTGCATTTGTTTCAATTATTGTAGCAGTTTAATTCTGTTTTACTATAATATATTTGTATGTTTTTAACCGTGTGGTGTTTTTTCAAAATGTTGTGTAAGCCGCCCTGAGAAGAGCGAGCGGGATATAAATCAATGCAATAACAACAACAACAACAACAACAACAACAACTGGGTGAAAATACTCTGTTAGTTGTCACAAACCAACCATCAAGCATTGATGACTGTTATGACTATGTTTCTTCATATCGTGCCACAGGCCGCTTTACAGAGGAGAGCGCCTTACAAAGGAGGAAACAGCCCCAAAAAGAAAACCAAAGGCCGCCAGCGGCACGCGACCTCAAACCACAAAGAAGCATTTGCCGTGCTTTTTAAAAATGTTTATAAAAGTTGTATTGGTTAGAATGTAAAACGTTACAAGCCTTCCATTGCATTGTTTTGTAAACAGGCTTTGTAAAGCAAATCATCTTACATCCTCAGGACAAAACAAACAACACAACACACTTCTTTCTAGAGTACAGACGAATCCCTCTGACTGTATAAGAGTACAATAGGATTAATGATGGGTGATGATGCCGTTTCCTTCTCTTCTCCTTCCAGCCTCATTCCTTCCCTCTCCCTGGCCTTTCTTCCCTTTCCAGCCATAGACATCTCCTTCCAAATCCTTCACCGTGTTCCATTCTCTGCCTCCATCTACAATCGTACTCTATCCTTTTCTTCTCCCCCAAATTATTCCTCTTCTCCTTTGAATTCTTGTTCATAGCCATACTACCTGCCACATACATATTACATTCTTCAACATCATCATCATCATCATCATCATTTATTACGGCATACAGCCAGAACAGAGATAGAATACAATAATGACCAAATATCCATATAGACACAATGCAATCATGATGTCCATACATATCAACGAGAAATCCAAAATGGGATAAACCTCTCCCCCGTGTGCTGAAATACAGGGGAGTTTAAAGCAATGATAGGAATGTTACAAAGGGGCTTCCTTGGCCTAAGAGTCATTTAAGTGTCAGTAGCAAGGAAACAATAAAATAGCAATAGAAAGACATGTAGATGGGCATCGCCAATCAATGGGTAAAAACGGGGCTCCAGCAGCCGCAACGGGCCTCTGGGAGGCCCTTTGCCGCTACTGGGGCCCCCCAGGAGGGCTCCTGCGATGGCAGGGGGCCCCTGGGAGGCCCGTTG
>NW_024809294.1:0-3159 GCF_019175285.1 Sceloporus undulatus | reverse complement strand
CTGCATTAATGAATGCATAGCCTACAGTTACCAATAGGTAAATTTCAGCTCTGTATCAGGGCACTGCATTGTAAACATTGGAACTATCTCTCCCATCCCCATAAATCTTATCTTACCGCTTAGACAACATTTCTTGTTTAGCTGGCATTCCCCAATTTTTTCTTCACCTATGTGGCATTGCAATGCTCTGCAGGTGCCAAACTTGGCTGAACACTCAACATAGTCTTTCACTGCATAGGCTGAAGAGAAAAGAAAGAACATGGTTTACATGAGCAATCAAAGCAAGACTAGGGTCTAATCTGCACTACGTAATTAATGCAGCTTGACATCACTTTAACTGCAATGGCTCAGTGCTATGGAATCCTGGGATCTGTGGTTTTGTGAGACATTTAGACTTCTCTGTCAGAGAGTTGTAGTGCCACAAACAACTACAAATCCCAGGATTTCACAGCACTGAGCCATGTCAATTGTGGTGTCAAACTGGATTGTTTCTGCAGTGCAGATTAGCAAACTGGCAACTGGGTACTGCGCCAGGAGAAAAGTAGGATATTGATTTTATTTAAAGCATTTATCTATCACTTCTCAGTGAGCCAGGGCACCCAGATCAATGTAGTATATTCATTTATTGGTATCCAAGACAGCTTACAGTAATTTGAAGCAAGTTGACATTACGGTAATATCTTATTTTACAAGAGTTTAAATAATTAAATCAAATAACATTATTTTTTTTAAAAAAAAACTTGTCCAAAACAGTTAAAAGCACATTTAAATATAGGTGCAGTACAGTCTGCCCCAAGGGGTGGCCTGCAGGTGCCCCTTTCCACACTGGATTGGGGCCAGGTCAGCCTCACCAGCAGTCCTGCAGCCCCAATCCAGCGCCTTTCTGGACCACGGAGAAGTGGCTAAATGCTGCTTCTCCATGGCCCAGAAAAGGGATGTCCCTCAGGCTTCGTGCCCCTGTACAACCTGGGAGCAAGAGCCAGGAAGAGATAGGGGTGGCCTGGCCCCTCTCTCTTTGTCATTGTTGGTGAGGCAGTTTAGTTGCCATGCCAAAAATATGCGCTGGGCGGCAAAAAGGAGCTCTGTTTTGGAGCTCCTTTCCGCACCGCTGGAAAGGCACAATAAGTGCCATCCAGTGGCATGGAGACGTCACACGTGCACCATGCTGTTTGGACGTGGCGCATGCATGACAACATCATGGTGGTGCCCATGTGGATGGGAGGCCACCATAATTATGTCATTGCCACAAACTAGGGTTGCGGGACGTGCAGTCACTCTGCTCCCGTGCAACCAGTCTCTATCGGCCATAGTTAAGCTTCAGAAGATAAATGCAGCACTCCACACATAGTTGTTGTTTAAATCCTGTTTCTCAGTGGGATTCCTCTAGTGTGATAAGGTCCCTTGTGAGTTTCTATAACTGAGTGGGGAATCTCATCTCTAGAGTCATAGGGGCTGTACAACCTGTCCCTGAAGGGGCGGCCTGCAGCCACCTCCGTTTTCACCAGATCGGGGCCGTGGCAACCGCACACCATGGTCCTGATCTGGCCTTTCTTTAGCACAAAAAGGAGCTGGAAAAAGCAGTGGAAAGGGTGCCGTAGCTGCCAGTGCTGTGGCTTTATGTTGCTCCTTTGGTGCTGTGTTGTCTAGACGCAAAGCCAGAGGAGTGCTGTGATGCTGTGCGCCGTATGGTGTGGGGCGTGGCATCATGGCCTAGGGTGGAGCTGGGCCATGTGTCATGTGGACACCATGCCCCAACTCCACCTCCAGGCCGGCCTTTCCTGTAGGTGTGCACAGCATAGATAGTCAAATGCTCAAATCTTGGCTGGAAATAAAACAATACCAGTCCTAAAGGTAAAACGGATATGCTTGCACAGTAATATAAAAATAACGAAAGACGACAAAGAGATAATGCCATCTTTTCGTTCTATCAGAATAACTGTGTTAATAGGTTAGAGAAACATTATAAATATGTTTTTGCATGTTTATTTGTTTTGTATGTATGACTCTTCTTTTATCATTGTTTGTCATTGTTCGTTTTGTATGTTAAGTCATTAATAATTTTTTTAAAAAAAATCTCTACATATTGTTAATTAATATATTCTACATATTTATTATATGATTATTGCTAAATGTCAGTAGAAGGAAGGAATGGGTAGTAAATCAGAGTTTACTCCCCAAAACCTCTGCCATTTAGCTTTCTATCAGTTGCAAACTTTTATTCTTTGGGGCGCTTTGCATGTGGAACAGCCATAAGGTTTTCAGATTGGAAGAAATGTGTAAAAGTATATTGGACAGAGAAAAGAGAAGGGATAATACATCAGAGGTAATATTTTCAGGGATCTTTGTCTTTCTGCAATCTTAGCTTGGATATGCTGGTGCTCCATTTGTGCCAACTAATCATTGAAAACAAAAGCCCCACATAAAACATTTTATGGGCAGGTGGAGGGGTGAACCCCGGAAGGAAAACACTGAATACAGTGTGTTATAACCATTAGTATTCTTCAGTAATCTTTCTTTTCCAAAACATTTGAAGGATTAAAGAATAGCAAATTTAGAGAAATGAGGTGATGGAGACATTAGGGTAGCAAAGGATAGTAGATGGTAACAGTGTTGGAGGACAGAACTTTGAGCCCCATGTAGAATCCTATTATCTTTGGGTGCAGGGACAACACCAGGCCACGGTTAGTGTCAATGAAAGGGTCAGCTCCCAGTGCAAATAACATTTCAACACAGAATAAAAGGGATGGGGTGTCATCTTGTTCTTCAATTTATGCAACAAAATGTCCTGAATGAGCCCTGCCCTTCAGACTGCCACCTACCAAGTCTTATCCTATTACATATTCTTCACCTTGACCCAAGCCCATTTTTTATTCCTACCACTTACCTGGAGGAACTAGAAACAGCCATGAGACAATAAGACAGAGAAAACAAAGAAACTTCATTGTAGATTATTAGCTAGGGAGTCCAGCAATGTTGCTATTGGTGATGTTTGGGTTTTATAGGAATGAGAGACATATGACCTGCATTTTTATAGAAGACAATGAAATATGAATAAGGATGTTGGAAAGCATACAGGATCTGATGCCAAAATGCATGACAAATATCACTAGGCTTCCCTTTGTTCAACAGCACAAGGCAGCAGTCATTTCTCTCAGTATA
>NW_024809293.1:0-3160 GCF_019175285.1 Sceloporus undulatus | reverse complement strand
CTCTCCTTGTATTGGTCTCTGGCATACTGGAGAAAAAGGCTTTCCGGTCTCCTATGTCAGATAGCTTAAGCTGCACAGTTGTTATCCGGGAGCCCTCAAAGTGACTGTTAATGCAATATCCTGCCATTAAAGTTATAAATCTCAAAACCTGATAGACAAATGGACAAGAAGTACATGGATCAGTCATGCAAAAAAGAAGCAAGGAAGGAAGAAATTGCGTGCCTAGGTATGGAGAAGCGAGAGTGAGTGAATGAGTTCCATGTTTGATGTTGAGGGAACATTTTTCAAAGTTTGATCCACTAAAAAATGTTCTGTCCTTTGCCTGAGGTGCTGCATTCATAAGTCTCCCACTGTGAGTTACTGGATGATCTCTCCTACATCTCAGCAGTCCTTTGCTCAAGTGCCAATATGTTATCTTTTCCCATTTAAAGACCAGAAGCTTCAAAATAATAATTCTTTCTCCCACTAGACTAAACTTTTTCTGATAGAAAATGGATAATATATCTCTAAGTTGATTTCTAGGTCATTGTTTTCTGATTTTGTGGTGAGGAAGGATTACATTTTATGTAGCCATTTCTCTGGAGAAAGTCTGTTCTGTAACCTTTATAATCAGTATTTTTATTTTTGGTTAAAAAAATCCCATTGGAAATTTTGTTTCATGAACCCCTAATGTTTAAATTATTGCCAGTTATAAACAGCGAGTTATTTCAGGTTTTTGTTGTTTCAGAGGCAGGTTTTCTTTGGAGAAATCCAACTTTAGAAATCCTAAATTTTCAATGATGGTATACTAAAAATTAACGATGTTGGTGATAATTTTATTATTATGAAATGTGTAAAAAATGAATAGGTCATGTTTATTGATAGCATCAAGATGATTGTTTTTAATTATTTTCAAAGGATGATACACAAGGGTCTAATTTGCACTGCAGAAATATCGCTGTTTGACAATGCTTTAATGCAATGGCTCAATGTTGTGGAATTTTAGGATTTGTAGTTTTCGGAGTTATTTAGTCTTCTTTTCCAGAGAGCTCTGGTGCCACAACAAACTACAAATTCCAGGATTCCATAGCATTGAGTAATGGCAATTAAAGTGATGTCAAATCGCATTATTCCTGGAGTGCAGATTAGACTTTAGAAACCAAATAAATTTAATAATGTACAGTACAGTATAGTAATCATGAGTATGTATAGTATACATTATGCATGATAGGGTATATCCAAGGTCTAAACAATCCATTTCTGTATCATGATTTTCCTGCACGGAATCCTGGGAAGTGTAATTTGACGCAAGTGCTGATAATGTTTGTTTCAGATTTTGTCTTTTTAGTAAATTGGTGTTAAATTCAGCATGACGGTCACATGCATATGTGTTTCTAGTATGAATACACTATAAAACCCGAAGCATGATAATTTTACCTTATTTGGCAAAATGATTGTAGATGTGTTTGATTTGTTTAGTTGCATAATGTATAATAAAACCTATTGTACCTATTCTACAGTACCTATTGTACATTATCTATTGTAATCATACAAGTTAATTTCTAGCCTAAATATAGACTAAGCATTTTCATGTTCCCCACAATTTTGAAAGATCAGTATTTTAACTTAGCTGTGAGCATATATTTGAAAAGACTTAGAAGTGTATGAGTTTAATTGATGTCAGCCTATATCAGAATCAGAGTTTTGTTGCAGAAAAGAAAAAGCTAAAGGCAGCAATAATTACAATAATGAGAATTGCTTTTTAGAATGCTATAGTATACTTTCTATTAACCACAGCATTGCATCTTTCATGATATTGTTCAGTGTAACATATGCTGCAGTTTCACTGTAATAAGCATGCATCGACAGGAATGTACAGGAACAATTATTCACACTTTATATTATAAAATCTGGGTGGATTTTCCCACTGCCTATTGTAGTTTCTGACCAAAAAAAACAGGACTTTAGAACTGGTCCAAATGTTACATAGCAAAATTGATTGCTATGAATACTCCAACATTTTTGTCATCAGATAATGGCATAAGCAATCTCTTATGTGCACACCTTTCCCATCCTGGGTCTTGGGATGATGGGAACTGTAATGAACATCTGAGAACCAGTCTGGAGAAAGATGCTCCCAAGGGTAGTAGGTTTATCTCAGTGAAATTAAAATGCAAAAGTGTACTCTCTGGAAGGTGATGGCTCTTGTATTGTCATCTTACATATGGAAATGTCATCTGTGAAGTCTTTGGACCAGTCTACATTTTTTCATCCTGGCTTCCAGGGAGATTTCTGGCTTGATCTGGACCCATTTGTTTGTCCTTTTGGCTGTCCATGGAATCCTCAGCCCTCTTCTCCAGCACCACATCTCAAATGAATTGATTTTCCTCCTATCATCTTTCTTGACTGTCCAGAGCTCACATCCTTACATGGTAATAGGGAATACAATGGCTTGTATGATTCTAACTTTTGTGCTGAGTTGTATATTTTTGCATTTTAGGAACTTTTCAAGTTCTTTCATAGCTGCCCTCCCCATTCTTAATCTTCTTATGATTTCCAGGCCACAGTCCACATTCTTATCAATGTTTGATCCCAGATATGAGAACACTTTTACTATGTCTATGCCCTCATTGCTTAGTCTGAATTTATGTAAGTTCTCCGTGGTCATTATTTTTGTTTTTCTTATATTCAACAGTAAGCCTGCACTTACACTTTCTTCTTTGATCTTCTTTAGTAGTTATTTGAGGTCTGTGAGGCTTTCTGCTAGAATTATGATGTCACCAGTATATCTCAGATTGTTGATATTCCTCCTATTTTTACTCCTTCTTCTTCTGTGTCCAAGCCTACTTTTCTTACAATATGTTCTGCATACAAGTTGAAAGGGCAGGGTGATAAGATGCAGCCTTATCTGACCCCTTTGCCAATTGGGAACCATTCTGTTTCTTTGTGTTTTGTTCTAACAGTAGCTTCTTGTCTCGAGTACAGATTCCTCATTAGGACCATTAGATGTGTTGGCACTCCCATGTCTTTAAGGGCATTACATAGCCTTTTATGATCTATGCAGTCAAAAGCTTTGCTGTATTCTATAAAGCACATGCTGATTTTCTTTTGGAATTCTCTGGTGCACTCCATTAACCATCGCGTTTGCAATGTGGTCCCTAGTGCCTCTTCCTTTCCTGAA
>NW_024809292.1:0-3160 GCF_019175285.1 Sceloporus undulatus | reverse complement strand
GACTCCTAGTATACCACAAGTTGAACATGGGCCAACTGTGTGATGCAGCAGCTAAAAAGGCCAATGTGATCCTAGGCTACATCAATGCGAGTATAGCGTTATGTCAGGAGGTTGGACTGGATGGCTCTTCTAGTTTCTTTCAACTCTATGATTCTATTTTATAGATTCAGGGAAGAACTCTATTCTGCTTTGGTCAGGCCCTCACTTGGAATACTGTGTTCACTTCTGGTCACCACAATTCAAAAGGGATGTTGAGAAGCTGGAGTGTATCCAAAGGAGAGCAATTAAAATGGTGAAGGGTTTGGAAACCATTAAGCCCTATGAGGAGTGGTTTAGGGATCTGGGAATGTTTAGCCTGGAGAAGAGAAGGTTAAGAGTGGATAGCCCTGTTCAAATATTTGAAGAGATACTGAGGATGGAGCAAGCTTGCTTTCTGCTGCTCTAGAGCAAAGGACACGGAACAATGGAAGCAAGGCACAGGAAAAGAGGTTCTACCTAAACATTAGGAGGAACTTCCTGACAGTAAGAGCTATTCAACAGTGGAATATACTTCCTCACATCATAGTGGCATCTTATTATGGTTGTTGTTGTTGTTGTTATTATTATTATTATTATTATTATTAATTTCTAAAGCACTCCTTCTTTGAAGGGTTTTAAAAGTCTTTGGCTGGGTGGCCATCTGCCGGGGATGCTTTCAATGTGTATTCCTGGATGGCAAGGGGTTGAACCAGATGGTACTTGTGGTCTATTCCAGGTCTATGATTCAATGATTCTAAAGTGGAATCATAGTGCAATGATAATGTACTATGAAAGGGCACTCAGTCTTCAGAGGAAAGGCAATGAATTCAGCTTCCTTACCCACAGAGGCCACATTTTCGTAAGTCTCCATCATCACATAATTGTACATAAGTCTCTGCTTCTTTGTCAACAGTTTCCATTCATCCTCAGTGAAATATACTGCCACATCCGCAAAGGTCACCTGCAATAGAAAATAGCCCTCATCCACAGAGTGTCTAAGCAAAAGGGGAGGAAAGCACATCCAAATATTATTTGATCACTTTAGACTTCAGCCCAGGAAATAAACTTTAACTTCTGTTAGCAAGAAAAAAAAGCTACTGCCTTTGAAATCCACTTTGTCTCGAATCTTTTCAATATAATATACAATATAATAAACAATATAATTTAGGCCATGGCTGGGATGTTGATGATGGATTAGGATACTGGCTATCCTGACACGAATAGTACATTGAGCCTCCAAAGATTATAGTGCATTTAGCCATTTGTTGCCAAATTTCAGAGGCAAATATCATTTTTAAAATGCAGTTCTGGGGAGCACTGTTTGCTTGATGGCCACGGGGCCACCTCCAATTTATATCCAGAGACATTCTCCCATATCCCTCAACGTTTCCCAGCTGGGAAAAGCAAGACACATGTGGACAAGCAACACCAGAAAGTGGTAAAGACGGTCACAGTTGTTTATGAGGAAGATCCCACAAGTGGGAAAGGGCACAGGAGTTTGCTTTTGCCTCAGACTCCTAGCAAAGGAAAGTCCCTGCCCCCTTCTTTCTTCTCATCTCCCCACTTTTGAGTTGATGGGGTGCAAACTCCTTGGCACTCCTTATGAAGAAATTGAAATGAGCTGAAGAAGGCGGAAAGTGGGTGAAGAGAAAGAAACCAGGACTTTTTAAAAGCCACTGAAATAATGGGGCGACAGAGGATTAACCAGGACTGTCTCTGCCAAACTCGGACAGTATTTTATTTGTTCCTTTTCATAAATTTGCCCAGCAGTGACACAGATGAAGCTAATAGGATAGTGACTCACCGAAGGGTTCTTGCACCTCAGCAGCCTCTTTCTGTTGGAGCCCAACTCCCTCAGCTTGGCCTCTCTGTCGGCCATCAGGTCTGCAGGGGGGTCCTGGTGGCCCTGCACTTGGTCACTTCCAGCAAGAGAGGCTCCAAAGCTGTGAACAAGGAAGCCGAGATGAAGGTCCTGAGAAAAGGGACCAGGGTTATGACTGGCTTGGCAAGAAACACTGCAGCACTCAAAGACACAGAGAACAGCATCCTGCTGGTGACATACGCAGATGACATATGCCTCCGTTGGGCCGATGTAGAGGTGGATATCCCCTTCCTCCATCTGCACCAAACAAAGCTCCCCAGACCTGGCATAGATTCACTGGAGTTCCCCTACACAACAGATACTCCATTCTTTCTTAGAGTGGTGGGGGATTAGGGGATGAGGAATTGGAGAGGGCCCTGGTTATGTCCCCGTAGCTAGGTGTGAAATGAGTTTATCATTTGTTGAAACCTCCCCACTGGCCCTGAGTTCCTGCCTCGCCTTCCTCAGACCCCACAGGCCCCTTCCATCCTTCCTCCCTCCCTCCCTCCCTCCCTCCCTTCCTTCCTTCCTCCCAAAATGGAGAGCCAGAGGTACAAAGGGACACACAGCCTTCCTTTTGGCCCAAGGAGCCTGGCCTCCTTCTTACTCTGGAGCCTCAGGGAGAGAAAGAGGAGCCTCTCGGTTCAACTGAACAGGCCTCAGAGAAGGTTCTGGAACATTATTCCTAACAGTCGTATGCAGCACAAAATGGCTGCCAGAACACAAATGGCTGCCTCTGCCTCAGTGCTTGGCAGTTAGCAGTTAGCAGTTTGAGGCTTTAATGGCCCCATAATGGAGGATGAAAGGGCCCCAAAGTCAGAAGGGACCCCAAACAGGATTTTCAAATCTTAACAACACAGAAAAGTTTCTCATTCAAACCACTCCTTTCAACACCTAGGCAGCACAGAATCAAAATAAAATGAGCAGATCAACATCTATGGGACTGACAGGAGTAGATTGGGTCCCTACTACAGCCTTACTACAGAGTCCTGACCGTTGAGGAACAACCTTGAGCAACTGGGGAACTGAGAGAAATAAATTGAAGGCTCTATTGTTGACTGTTAAAATATACACTAAATTAAGTCATGGGAATATTAATAACATACATGAAAATATCTAGTAATCTATAATGTTGCCTTGCAATCTTAAAAATGTTGGCATCCTATGGATAGAGTTGCTCTTTTTTGGTCCCAGACAGACTGCCTTGTCCTGAGTCCTGGGGGGATGCCAAGGCTCCCCTGGAGCAGGAGAGTGGGGCTCCATAGGGGTCTGAGGGATGCT
>NW_024809291.1:0-3160 GCF_019175285.1 Sceloporus undulatus | reverse complement strand
TCCTTCTCTTCTTTCTTTCTTTCTTTCTTTCTTTCCTCCCTCCCTCCCTCCCTCTCTCTCTCTCTCCATCTCTTCTTTCTTTCCTTCCTTCCTTACCGTGGCTGGAGGAGCGGGGCGTTGGAGGAGGAGGAGGAGGAGGGCCAGGAGCGCCGGGGGCTGCGGAGGGCGGGACGGGGCCGGGGCCGGAGGAGGTGGCGCTCCGAGTCCGAGTGGAAGCGGCGCGGGATGCAGATGCGGGGCCGAGGCTGGCGCCAGAGGTGCTTCGGGGCCTTGGCGTCCCCCGGGCGCCGCAACGACCCCGCCGCCGACACCGGACCCACAGCAGCCGCCGCCTCCGCATGGCTCCCCAGGGCGGACCGGCCCCGCTCCTCCTCCATGGCCAGCGAGGGCCAGGGCAGCCGGGGCCCCCTTGGGCGACGAAGGGAGGGAGGGAGGTCTGGCTGCCCCAGAGGCGCCCCTCGCCCGCGGCCAGAAGTTCTTCTTCGAAGGCAGCCGGGGCTCGCTCTGCTTCCTCGACGCCAGACTCTGCTCCGGAGCCTCTTTGGGAGCCGGCTTTAAGCGGAGGCTGGAGCGCCACCTGCCGGAGACGCAGGGAGGCTGCACCCGGATGCAGAACAGGAAGCAGGAGGGGAACGGATGGATGACCCCGGACCCTCTCCGTCGAATAGAAGCCTAGGGTTGGAACTGGAGGCCCCAAGAAGGGCCCGGATCCGGTCCAACCCCCTTCTTCTGCCATGCAGGAACTCTCCATCGAAGCATCCCCATTGACAGATGGCAAAATTTTAAAAAACCCAATTAAAATAACTAAAACAGTAAAAAAAAAATCAAAGCTTTAAACAGATAAAAATTTTAAAACATACAAAGGTTAAGATATAGCCTAAACCAATCCCACCCCAATAAAACATGGCTTGCATGCTTTTAAAAATTGCTGGAATAAAGACGTTTTATTCTAGCGTTCTAGCTGCAGCGCTTTGGACCCACTGAAGTTTCCAAACAGCTTCCAAAGGCAGCCCCATGTAGAGCGCACTACAGTAGTCCAAACAGGGATGTAAAATGTAACCGAGGCATGGGTCACCATAGTCATATCTGACATCTGAAGGAATGGGCGCAGATGGTGCACTAGTTTAACCCTGCAAATGCCCTCCTGGCCACTGCTGAAACCTGGGCATCCAGCCTCAGAGTGGGGTCCAGGAGCACATCCAAACTGCCAGCCTGGGAGCGTGACCCCATCCAGCTCAGACAAAGCCCCAGTTCCCTGATCTGCCTTACGACTGACCAGGAGCACCTCCGTCTTGTCTGGATTAAGCTTCAATTTGTTTGCCCTCATTCAGCCCATTACTGAGAGCAGACACTGGTTCAGCAAAGAGACAGCTTCCTTGGGGTCAGATGGAAAGGAGAGACAGAGTTGAGTGTCATCCACATACTGATGACACCGCACCCCAAAACTCCGGATGACAACTCCCAGCAGTTTCATGTAGATGTTAAACAACATGGGAACAACACAGAACCCTATTGGCCCCACAGGCCAGTGGCCAAGGAGTTGGAGTCCTCCAAAACCACCTTTGAGTTTGCCCCTCCAGGAAAGACCAGAACTACTGCATAGTAGTGCCCCCAAATTCCATCCCAGAAAGGCGGCTCAGAAGGACACCATGGTTGATGGTATCGAAAGACGCTGAGAGATCTAGCAAGACCAATAGGGACACACTCCCCCTGTCCAGTTCCCTGTGAAGGTCATCTACCAAGACGACCAAAGCTGTCTCTATGCTGTAGCCAGGTCAAGCCAGATTGAAATGGATCTAGATAATCCGTTTCATCCAGAAATCCCTGGAGCTGGGAGGCCAGCACTCACTCCAGAACCTTGGCCCATGAATGGAACGTTAGAGACTGGCTGATAGTTATCTAGAATGGTGGGATCCAGGGATGTAAAAGATCCCTGACAACTCGAAACACCTCTTCTGGATGACACTATGGAGACGCAACAGTGGCAGAGAAGTATAGTTTCTTTGCTGCCACCACTGCCACGGCATAGGTTTTCCAGTGAGCTATAGTGTAGTGCCTACATGGGTGTTGAAGTCCCCAGCACAACAAGCTGAGGGGACTCCAATGCCACTGCAGAGACCAACTCCGTCAGCTCAGGAAGAGAGACTGTTGTGCAGTGGGGTGGTCAGTGCACCACCTTGAAGCCTTGGAAACAGTGGCATCACTGTAGTTGGTGGCATCCAGAGTTGGGCACAAACTGTCCTGCCCTCCTAGTTTCTCACCTGACCAGACCACTGTGAGAGGGGCATCATTGGAGGGCTCATTTCAAGTCCGGTGTGGCTGCTGGGCAAGTTTTCCAAGGAAGGAGTGCATTTGCAAAAGCAAGAACAGCCACTCTTTCCAACTATCTCGTTCATTTTTAAAAACAAAACAAAGGAGACCAGACAAGAGATTATGCCTAAACCTGAAAGGGTCAGGGCTCAAGGGCAGTAATTATTCTTTCACACAACACAGTTATGCCTCTTTAACTGCCAAGGCACCATTCACTTATGGAATCCTGGGATGTGTAGTTTTGTATCTGGAGCTCTCTGTCGAAGTACCGTCAACCAAGAGTTTTTTGATGGTGTCTTCCTGCATGGCAGAACGGGGTTGAGCTGGATGGCCTTTGGGGATCCCTTCCAATGTTAGGAACTCAGTGCCGTCCCAAGCTACAGATCTCAGGATTCACAGGTTGATGGTTCCCTGTTAATTAAACGGGTATCAAAGAGCTCTAAATATATTGCATGCCATGGCTGAATAGGGTTGGACTGGATGGCCCTCAGGGGTCTCTTCCAACTCTAGGATTCTAGGATTCTATTCTATCCCCCAAACTCTCCTGCATGTTATTGCCAGAGTTGTTTTTGTTTTACCTACGTTCTCTCTCCGTTCGGTGCCTCTTAACAGTACCTGGGTACTCTGTGTTTTATGTTCCCAATTTCTTTTCTAATAAATAATAACCACCATTTAATTTGCTTTTTTCACGGCCGCAGCAGCACCCGCTGTGGCTGGTTTTTCAGAAGTTTCCATTTTCATCTGCCAGGGCCATTAAGGGAGCCAAGTCCCTTCTTACCATGCAGCTGGGGCTCCCATCTCAGTGAGGAGTTACACAAGATCCTATGTCTTCTTGCATGGCAGAAGGGGG
>NW_024809290.1:0-3160 GCF_019175285.1 Sceloporus undulatus | reverse complement strand
GACTGGACCAAGAGCAGAGCCCCTGCAGCCATAGCAGCTCTTTAAACCGGTTAGAAAAGAAGAGTCCTCTGCTGTCATCCCATTTCCCCTTTTTGGCAGCTTGACACCCTTTTGCTCCTGTGTGTGTGCATGTAATGTGTGCCTTCAGGTTGTGAGCTTCCCTCCCCGCTTTAACTCTTGTCTGGCTCTTTGCTATGGAATTCTGGGCGTTGTTTGCTTGCTTTTGTGTGGTGCTCCAAACAGAGGAGCTTTTGTGGGTTCCCTCCTGGAGGGAAGGAGGAGAAGGTCCTGGGCATCCCTGCCTCCTGCATTGTGACAGCACAGGAGCCCCACTGGACATGACAGTAGAGGCCCCCGCAGAAGCAGCCAGACCCTCTCCCTCTTGCTCTCTGCTCTGGTCTCCTCTTTCCCTCTCTCTTTCTCTCTCTTTCCCTGGTTTCCTCTTCTCTTCCTTGTCCCACCTTTCCTCCCTTTTTCCTTCTTTCCTTCCCTCCCTCCTTCTCCCCCCCCTCTCTCTCTCACACACACACCCTTTCCCTCACTGCAGTCGCTGGCCTGCCTGCTTCCCTGCCTGTCATTCTTTCAGCCAATCAGGAGACAGACCTCTGTTGGAACGTTCTCATCACGTTACAGCTCTCTGGGAACACATTCAATCCGTACCCTCCTGGAACACATGTAAAACACATTTAGAACGCTCTCAGAACCCGATTGGAACACATACGTGCGGTATTCTTAAATGTGTTTCCGTTCTCATCACGTTCTGAGAACGTTCTCAGAATGCAGTGCGGTAATCTCCAAGGAATTACAACACCATTCCTCAAACTACAGTATCCACCACATGAAGGGAAAAAACAAACAAACAAGCCAAGATGTGTACCCAGAACTGATCTATTACAGAACAAAATGAAGAGGGAAAATGACAGAATCCCACCAGTAGTCACATACATACAGTTCCCAACATACAGCTCCCAAGTAGGACCACTCAAGTGCATCATCAATGAACTGCAATCTATTCTGTACAATAATGCCACTCTTTCAAGGGCCCTTGGTGACAGACCTTTACTCACTTACAGACAGCCTCCAAACCTCAAACAGGTACTCACCTATAGGACGACACATGACACAGATGGTGACACAGGTACTAAGCTTTGCCACAAACCAAGATGCCAACTCTGCCCACACATTTATCCAGGAAATGTCAGCACAAAACATAATGGTATCACCCACAATATTAGGGGGGCCTTCACGTGCTCACACGCCAATGTGATTTATGCTACACTGTATCAGCAATGCCCTTCAGCACTTTACATTGGGCAAACAGGCCAGTCCCTGTGCCAGAGAATAAATGGACATAAATCAGATATTAGGAATGGGAATACACAACAACTGGTGGCAGAACATTTCAGTCTCCCTGGGCATTCCATCTCAGACCTCAGAACAGCAGTCATTGAACAAAATAACTACAAAGATTGGAAAGAGAAACAGCAGAAGTGGAATTCATCCACAAACTGTAGACCCTCAGCAATGGATTGAACAAAGACAATAGTTCCCTGACACACTACATGCATTTCAACACTATCTGACCCCATCCTCATGGGGGTGCCTTACATTCATCTATTCCCACAGGCTAGTCCCATTGCAAAATTAGATCTGTCAGTTCATCTCCATGCACAAAGATCAGTTTCCTATGTCTATATGCACTAACGGCAATAGTTAAAATTGGACCTGCAACTTCACTTCCATACACAAAGGACTTGTAATTTGTATTGACATCCTCACATACACATGGCATGTATATGTCTGTATCTGGCTTCCACTCCATCAAATGCATCTGAGGAAGTAGACTGAAGTCTACGAAAGCTCATGCTGCCAATTTCTTTCTTTCAGTTAATCTCAGAGGTGCTACAAGATCTCTCTATCACACATGTACAAACATTATTTTCTTCTACACAGGCCACTTCTCAACATGACTCCCAACACTTGCAACCTTGCTTAAACATACTAATTTCTTCCTCTCTTTTTTCCATTTCCGGTATAAAAACATTATCAAAATATTTTCCATTCTAGTGGGTAAAGAATATGAACAGTAAGGAAACAGCTCAGAGTTCCCAAACTTGCTTCAGGTGCAAAAATACAAATGTTTTCATCATGTTTGCAGTTTTGCACTACTTAACTTTTCTGTATTAATGAGGTACAACACTGTTTCTCAGTCTTTAAAAAAAAACAACCAACATGTCCCCTTTTGATAAACATGAAGTCATTTCTCTTTCAAATGTGCCTTGTCTAGTAATTTTATTTGATATATGAAACATCACGGCTAAAACAAAGCATTTGTATCACTTGGGTTAAGAAACAGAAGGGTAAATTGTTGGTACTGGAGGAATGGTGGATTTGGTGGGGGAATGTTTGTGAGTCCTCACATAGTAGACTGGAAAATTCGTTGCCAGGAGAAAACTAGATGGTATGTTTACTTATTTCTTTCTTTCTTTTTTTATGCCACCTTTATCCCAAAGAGGGACTCAAGGCAGCTCACAGATACAAACAGTTAAAAACTTTACAACAAACTTTTAAAAACAATTAAAATCATATCATTAAAATAATATAAAATGGCATCAACCATAAAAAACTTTAAAAACACAAAGAAAACATACACCCTGTATAAAAGCCTCCCTTATGATTATATATTAAAAAAGAAAGATTCAGGTTTAGTCTTTTCCCTGGCATGCTAACTATCTATGTGCATGGAACTGTTTTGTTTGAACCCCACCACCACTACCTCCCCTGCACTATTAGATAGTAGGATCCAGACACAGGTTTACTACTTCATAGTACAAACCTACATCTGACCACTCAGGAGTAAATCCCACTGAATTTAATGGGGTTTAATCCCCAGTAAGTGGGTATAGGGTTGGCCCCTCAGTGAGAACTCAGCCTTAAAGTCTTTTCTGTAGAATTATGGCGGGTTACAGACCGCCGCTTTGCGGCAGTCTGCCGCCGCCGCCGCTTGCTCCGTGCGGGAGCCGCAGCAGCCACACCGCGCGGCTCCCGCACGGACCGAAAAAGAAGCTCCAAAATGGAGCTTCTTTAAGCGACGCCTCTATGACGTCGCGAGGCGCCAGGGGCGGACTCGCGACGTCATAGACGCCGTGACACGTGCGGA
>NW_024809289.1:3096-3160 GCF_019175285.1 Sceloporus undulatus | reverse complement strand
GGAAATTGTGGGGGAAAGACTGCTGGGGTCCAACAACCACTGTCAGCAACTCAAACGAGTCCTG
>NW_024809289.1:0-2996 GCF_019175285.1 Sceloporus undulatus | reverse complement strand
AGACCATGTGGTTTCCCAAACCCAGTGAGTTCAGGTGTGTAACCATGTCATGTGTCTCCTGTGCAATCTAGACACATGGTTTCATCATCCATGGCTACGTGCACTTGGACACTGAAGTGTCCTTGAGCCAATAAGCTTCAGCTGTGCTGATCAGCCTTGCCACTCTGCTGAATGCTCATGGCCAAACACACACACATCAAGCATTTCCCTGTGTGCTGTGTTTTAACCCTTCATATCCCTGACAGCCCTCTGGTTTAAGCAGTGGGACAGCTTTCCAGAAAGAGCCATAGTAGCTTTTCCCTCCTAGAATTGCTTCAGTTGCTGTAAAAACTTGGCAGAACTTGTAACTACATTGCCTCCCTGTGGTGCAGGAGGATGGCAGAGTTCCCTCCCACACCAGAGAGTGGATCCTCCCCCTCCGCTTTGACTTTCCTGATTTGCTGAAGCACAGAGACAACTGGGGAAGGGAGCAGTAGGTGAGGTTTCAAACATGCCCAAGTTGGCACAGGGCCTTCTCCCTGTTTAAAGGGATAGACCTGCCAAGATGTAATGTGCTGAGTACAACAGCAGCTTGTGCAAAGATGCCACCACAGGGAAAGAAGGCTATCCCAGCTCCTTGTAAGAGGCTGCTCTCTTCCCATGAGGTGCAGGATTGTGTCCTCTGGGGAAAAATGGAAAATTACTGAACAGATATTTTGTTCTCTTTTACCTTTCAAAGTCAACTGTGATTTGTTTGTATAATGTAATTAATTGGGAATTATGGAGTGGGTCCATTACAAGGCTATAGATAAGGAAACTCAAAGCACTCAAGAAATGTCTTTCTTTTGGTAAATAATTACCCAAGTAAAAAATTATTTGCTGAATCAAGTCATTTTCTGCATTCTTTCTCAGTCCAAGTAATTTGGCTAAGCCTGTTCTCTTGCTAGTGCCACACACTGAATTTACTTTGTAAACAAGGGTAAATTGAACGCAAGCATTCAAAATGGGCATTAGAAACAAGTATGCATTTTTTTACTTCTAGTCCTGCAAGTGTAAGCATCAAGATCTTGCCACCTCCAAGAAAGATGGAGGAAGATGGAGGAAATCCCTGCTGAGAGACAGGCAAGGCAAGAAATGAAATAACTATTTGCCCATTTTTGCATACACTGAACACAGTGGGTGAAAAACATATGCTCTGTGGACAGTTGACGGCTAGAAACAGCTACATCAGCACAACCCTTTGTGGCCAATATATTAACTTGTGATTATGGGTCTACAATGGATATTATTGAGCAGCACAGGATAGTTTGCACCACAGGGGATTTCACATCAGCAAAACCTATTTGCCCTCACTGTCTCCCTGTGATTTATAAAAAAAACCTTGCTTATTCACTTGCTTTTGTTACCATGTTGGGGGACCCATGGGCTGGGGGAGAAGTCTGCTTGCAGAGGAATGGGCAGAATACCATTCTTCCTGGCCAAGACAGAGGAGGTTTGCATTTTTCACAGGTGCTGTGGATGAAGCTGCACCTTTAGGCTCTCTTCAGCTATTAATTTCCCTCTGTGCAGGTGCCAATGTGTAATAGAATACTGTATGTTCCTTTTAATAATCTTTAAACTCAATTGCTCTTTCTTTCAAGCAATGTGCTGCAGCAAATGAGACCAGAAGAGCCTTTCTGGAAATAATGATTGCCATCACTGAAAATAACACTACAGCTACACTCATAACTTGGGTTGGTCCCTGGACTGGCACAGGGAAGGGCAGGTGTTTACATGCCTACTCACTGGTGCTCCATGGACCCACTACACCTCCTCTCTATGAGTACTGATTACATATTTAAAGAGTGCAACCAGTCACTCCTCAGTCTTCACCAGGCTGAACTTACCAAACCCCTTCATTATAGAAACAGTTGCATGTTTTGGAAGCAGAACATAATTTCTCCCAGCATGAAATTCATATGTGATTTGAGAAAGAGGGTGTGCAACTGCTACAAGAATGATCAATGCTACACTAATGATTAATGATTGCTCTCCTCTGCCATCACTGCTACTGAGAAGACTCATGTTGCTGTGTCTGACATGGAAATGAGGTGCCTGGCTATACCCACATCAGAAACAGAGGTGGGGGTCTTCTCAGTAGTGGCAAGCATGGAGGAAGATAAGGGGTGTGCAAGGCCATCCAGTCTACTGGGGATTGCTGCATAGTTTCCAAGAATGTTGGGTCATTTGGACTTGTTCCCTTTGTGGCGGGTCCCTTTATGCTTCCGAATGGGTGTCCAATGCATCCAGTCCTGGCCCAAGGGTACTGGCCTGTGTCATCCAAACAGGGCAATCAAGGCCAGGGAGACACAGTCCTTTTTGCCCCTTTTGCGAATGCTCCAAATGTTTCTCTCTCAATTTGGCAAACTGATACAAAATGCTTTTGCTACTGTCTGTAAGGAACTGGGCTGGCTGAGAGAAAGCAAAGGATGCAGAGATGGTATTCCGAGGTGAGGAATTAATTATTATTATTATTGTGTATGAGGCATTGGGGTGGCAAGGAAGAAGGATGCAGATGCATTAGATTGCATTTTGGAGTTGAAAACGGAGGCAGGGGAGATCCATAATCTGTAGTGACCCAAATAAACACAACACACACACACACCTGGAGATTTTTTAAATTTGACAGCATCTGAGCATACTGGCGCCTGTTTTTTTTTTTTAATGGAGGGGGGAAGCACACATCCGGTGGCCCAATCGCTGTAGGAAACGTCACCTCGCCGAAAGCGGAAATAAATTTGATTGACAGCAAAGGAGCCTTTTTTTAAACCAGTTTGGCAAATGAGAACTCTCCCCGGAGCTGCATGGCATTCAGGGTTAAATTGCCCTGAGGCAAATAGTGGGCACTTGCTTCCAGAAGGATTTGGGGGGGGGGGGGGAGATCTCGATCAACCCAGTTCCATCCAGCGCAAATAGAGAGTCTGAATGGGTCCAGAGAAACTAGTCCTACTGATGACAATTCTCCCAGGTGTGATGAG
>NW_024809288.1:0-3160 GCF_019175285.1 Sceloporus undulatus | reverse complement strand
ACACTGTAGAAATAACTCTGAACACTTAAAGTAGAGGAAGACTGCATGCTAGATGGATGAACTCAGGGAGGTCTAAATTCACAGGACCTGAGCAAAGATGTGGAAGACAAGGGGTCTTGGAGGTGTCTCATCCACAGGGATGCCATGAGTCAGGGCCGACTTGACAGCAGTTAACAACAACAATAAACTGCTTTATCTCTGCGGTGTGGAAGAGCTGCTGGTTTACTTCTCAGATTCACAGAAGGTACTAGTAAGCAGATGCATGGAGTGCCAGTTCATCCATCTGAGGAAACAGAGCTGGGCTGCATCTTCCCTACAGAAATAAGGCAGCTTGATCCTGTTTTAACTGCCATGGCTCTGTGTTATGGGATTCTAGGAAGGCCCCATACAGACAGGCCAAAATAAAGCTGCTTCGGGCCACTTTGGAGGTATGCTATTTAAATTATTCATGCATCCTAAGAGTCCAGAAGCCACACCAAAGCCATGATCCAGTCCTAAGGACTGGAGCCCAGCTTTGGTGCAGCTTCTGGACTCAGGACACATGCATAATTTAAACAGCATACTGTACCTCCAAAGTGGCCCGAAGCAGCATTATTTTGGCCTGTCTGTATGGGGTCTATTGCTGTGACACCAGAGCTCTCTGACAGAGAAGACTAAATTTGTCACAAAACTATAGTTCCCAGAGCCATAGCAGTTAAAGCGGTGTCAAACTCCATTGCTGCTGCAGAGCAGATGAAGCCAAAGTCTATGCTTTGCTAAGAAAGTTGATGCTTTGGCACAGTTTGTTTCCAAGGTACTGCAAGCCCCCTTTGCATCCTGACTCATGTCCTAACTGCAAAGGAGGACAAGGCACTACAGAACGTTAGAACCTGCAAGAAAAATGACCAAAGAAAAGCTTTTTAAAAAAATAATATAAATGCAAATTAATGGTTCTTAGCCATGCTCAAAATGGGGGGAATTTTGGAATTACATTTTGAGCATAACTAAGAAGCATTAAGAAGCTTTTTTAAAGCTATTCTTTGATCATGTCCTGGAAGTTCCTCCTTGTCCTCCTTTGTAGTTGGGACATTTGGTCACCCTGGTTGTTGCGGTAGAGGCTACTGCCTTGCAGTACTTCCATGCTATTCAATTCTTATTTATCCCAGAATTCCATAGCATTGAGCCAAAGCAGTTAAAGTGCTGTCAAACCAGATTCTTTGTAAAGTGCGGGTGAGGTTTAGGTCCAAAACACACTGAAGAAATACAGTACTCCAGTTTGAGACCACTTTAACTGCCCTGGCTCAGTACTAGGAAATCCTGGGAATTGTAGTTTACTGTGGGCCTCCCAGAGCTCTCTGACAGTGAAGGCTAAATGTCTCACAAAACTATAGTTCCCAAAATTCCCTATCATGGAGCCAGGGCAGTTAAAGCGGTGTCAAACTGGGTTGTTTCTACAGTGTGTTTTGGACCTTACTAGGCTCCTGAGTGGTGCAGTGGCTTGCTTTTCTGGAAGCTCCAGCAGGGGGAGCTCGCGGGTCGTGTCTTCTCCCAGCATAGGACTCAGCGAAGGGGAGAGGAGGAGCCCAGGGTTCCTTTGCAGCGCGCAGGCCTGGCTGCAGTCTAGAACCCGGACAGGCAAAGATCCAAAGCAGCTGGAGGGGAAGGAAGGGGAGCACCCTGCCAGGTACCAATGCAGAGGAGAGGGGTGCATGTAAAGGATTGGGGTCCAGAGAAAGCTGGAGTGGAGGGGGGGCTGTTTGCCCATAAAAATACTGGGCCTGGTCCCAATTGTGCAATAGGGCTGGTGCAGCCTAGTTGATGTTAATACTGTATGCCTTCAAGTCATTATGGTGACCTTCTCATAGGGTTTTCTTGGCAAGATTTCTGCAGAAGGGGTTGGGCATTGCCTGCCATCCTCTTGAGGCTGAGAGAGTGTGACTTGCCAGGACCTACTAAAACAAATGACAGTACTTGCCCATAGAGAAACCATACTTGACTATAGAGAATAATTGGAGAATACTTGCCCATAGAGGATCATTGGGGAAATACTTGCCCATAGAGAATCGTTGAGGAGTACATGCCCATAGAAATCATTGGGGAATACATGCCCATAGAGAATCAATGGAGAATACTTGCCCAACGATTCCCCAATGTATACTCCAATGATTCTCTATGGGCAAGTATGATTTCTCTATGGGTAAGTATTCCCCTATTGAGTTTATCGCACTGGGATTGATTTTTGGCATTAAAGAGAGATTAAAGCATCCTTCAAATGGAGCGGAAAAGGCAAGTAATTGCACGAAAAACTCACAAAAAACTACAATTGCATGAATGATTATGACACACACCTTGCTGAAATTCTCTGTTCTGCACAATCCCTAAAGGTAGAGTAGTTCTCTTCAGTTTTCACTATGGGAATTGGTTTTTGCAGGCCAGGTAACGGGATGTATGCCAGTAACAATTCTTCATCCTTCAGGTGCATAACATTTTAGGGAATCTAGATGGCAGGTGTATGAGAGTCTCCATTTAATCCTCTTGGCTTCTATTGAGAGTTCAAGCCTGATTTGCCCTAGATTTTCTTCATTTATCTTTCTGGTGATCCATGTTTCCATATTTCAAATAAGTTGTTTTACTTCCTGAAACCTTTCTTCATTGTCCTGCTTTCCCAACCATAGGGAGAAATTGGGAATAGGCATAATGCATGGATCCTTTAACAACTCAAATCTGACAACCTCCCGCAGCACATCTTTTGATTCTTATAGCCCTACATCCGAGACACTAACAGCTTCACAGCGATGGTTGTTATCAATAGTTTTAAAGTAGGGATAGGGAATCTGTCACTCTCCAGTTGGACTCCATTTCTCATCAGCCGCTGCATCATGACCAATGAGTTCTTCAGTGCTGAGAGGAGCACAGGCTCTCAGTCACTTTCTTAAAAGGATATCTCAAACTTTATGTACACACACATCAAATTATTCATAAATGTAGTATTTTGATGAGACTTCTTTTTTCCCCTGCAGATCACTGTTACTTTGAAGAGTGGCAAAGCTTCACGAAAAATACATTTCTTTCAGCAGGTACAGTCTATGTTTTATCACTAAATGTTGTGATGGCTGCATAATATCATCCAAGTGTAATCCATTCTGGAAGCATTTTATCCCATTCCTTATTTGAGAACCCT
>NW_024809287.1:0-3160 GCF_019175285.1 Sceloporus undulatus | reverse complement strand
TGGGTAGCATGGGGGGAGATGGTGGCCTAAGTGTGTGTGTGTGTGTGTGTGTGTGTGTGAGAGAGAGAGAGAGAGAGAGAGAGAGAGAGAGCATGCATGTTTGGATGGGGAGCCCAGCTGCCTTACTAGTCCATGACTACCAGCATCTTGAGCTTTTTGGCCAGCACTGCAAAAGCCACCTCTAGCCCCACATTCATGAAGCCCTCCAAGACTATCTGCTTCATGGCGTTGAAGAGGAAGCTGAAGAAGCTCATGCCCATCAACTGCTGCTACTGCTGCTGGGATGGTGACTCAACCTGGTTGTGGGGGGTGCCATTGCCAGCTGCCTCTAGCCTGAGGCCAGGGGAGCCACAGAGGAGGAGGCAGCAAGGGCAGGTAGGGCCAGCAGGGGAAGCTGCTGCTGCTGCTGTTGGTGGTCTGGGGCTCTAGCCACTGGAGGTCAGTCATGTAGCCATTGGGCAGGCTGGTGATGAAGCTGCTGTCCGAGAGCTGCTGCCTCCACCACCACCACCGAATGTTCATATGGGACGCCTTGGGGGGGAGGTAGCACATGGGAGGCAAAATAGAGGGAGGGTCCAACAGGGTGTTGCCCCTCTTCTGTGGTGTTACCCGGTGCAAACTGCACCTCCACACACCCCTAGTGACACCACTGAACTGTAATATTGTGTAATTTGGAAGGAGCCTTGACTTCCTGTTCTAGAGAAAAAGATGGGGTGTAAATGCTGAGAATAATGTTGCATGTTAGAATAGTTCACCAGCCTCACCTGTGAATTGCTGAAAGGCCTATCAACTCTAATCGTGTTTTTGAGCTTCATTCACTGCCAAGGCCTTGAAAGATTATAGCTCAGTGTGTTTTATGGTTCATTAACATGTAACAAAACTGAGAAGTGACAGCTTTCTCTTCCTGTCCTATGCTCAACAGGGGGTCAATATGAAGAAGACAAAGCACTCTAAGGAAGGGTTTACGTATTGGTCTGTATCACTGTGTAGAGGGGTACGATCACTTTGCTGACAGTGATAGTATGCAGCATCATCAGCTTCAAGATCACCAATGATCAAGGAGAAATCGTGTCCATAGCCACTGATACTAAATCGGGTAGGAACCCCAGAGTAGCGATTATTTCCCTCATAGAAGAGGAGTTTAGGGGACTGGCCTGGTTTCTGCTGGTACCAGTTGATATCATCATCTATGTCAGTGTTTGCCTGACATTTAATTGTAACTCTATCTCCAAGGGCTGAGAATAGTGATTCTGGGGATTGCGTCAACACAACATGCCCATGTGCAGCTAGGTGGGGAAGAAGGGAAAAAAAAGATACATGTCACTATATATTTATTACCAATTTACCATTAAAATATTCTTTAAGAAGAATTCAGAACATCAGCTGGTCTTTTACAAATGTCAGACGGGTCATAGTTTGATGCAGTGCTACATCTTACCTTGAATCCAGAAAAAGCTACACAAGAAAAGGAGCGCTGTGAACTGCATTGTGCTAGTTACCTATCTCCCGAACTGGTGGTTAATAAAAGCCCACCAGTTGATTTATAATCAAGGACCAGAGCAAGGAGGAAATGGCCCTTGGGTGGAGTAAGTAGGGAAATGATGTGCTCATTTCTAGGATATCATTTGCATTGTGATGTACACCAGAACTCTGTATCACCTTTTACTTAATGCAACTTTACATGTACTTAGTTAAACCACAGAGAGTCAGTTACCATGTTTTTTGGTAACTGACTCTCAGAGGAATCATATTTGTTAATACTGGGCCCATACATACAGGCCAAAATAAAGCTGCTTCGGGTCACTTTGGAGGTACAGTATGTTGTTTAAATTATGCATACATCCTACAAAGCCAGAAGTTGTGCCAAAGCTGCACTCCGGTCCTTAGGACTGGAGCATGGCTTTAGTGTGGCTTCCGGCCTCTTAGGATGCATGCATCATTTAAACTACATACCTCCAAAGTGACCTGAAGCAGCTTTATTTTGGCCTGTATGTTTGGGCCCGTAGTTGTGTATTTTCCTTTATCTTCCTTTCCTTATTCCAACCCAGACCATTCAATCTCTCTGCACTCTCTGGAACCAATGTGATGTAATGGTTTGATTGTTTCACTAGGACTCCAGGTGACCAGGGGTTTGAATCCTTGCTCATCCATGAAAGCCTACTGGTGAACTGGGGCAAGTCACACTCTCTCAGCCTCAGAGGAAGGCAAGGGTAACCCCCCTCAAACAGATTTTGCCAAGAAAAACCCATGATAAGTTCACCTTAGAGTCTTTATTAGTTGTGAATTAGTTGAAGGCACATGAATATTTCTTGTAGGACATGGGAGGGGGCGCACACCAAGAAAACACACAGAGACCACATGTGGAGGGGAAAGGCCACAACTTTATTAACTACAGCTGACAGGTGGGGTTGGCCCGAAGCATGGGTCAGGATCTGGCATCAACCAACTCAACTTCTGATTGATAATCTCATATTGCCTGGTCATGAGGTTGCAATTAGAAAGGACTTATCCCAGAAATAACCAGGGAATAACCAGCAAAAAAGCATTCATGGGGAAATGCCATGAATGATTTGTTGCTGGTTATTCCCAGGATAAGCCCTCTCTAATCGTGATGTGTGTGATAATCTTAGCTGTGATCGCGCAACTTTCCCTTTATAGTGTCTTTTGAATCCCCTGACTTCCCTCCATGTAATAAAGTCTATAGTCCAATGCTCAAACCACTACACCATTACCTGTACAATTACAAATAGAAAATTTATATATGAGGCATGTATACATTCAAAACTGCTATCTAGTGGAATGAAATAGTATAGATTCGTCTAGGAGAAGATACAGGAAAGTAAATTAATCTCGTCAAGCATCTCTATAGATCTCTCTGGCTCTGCATGTGCCAATCACTAGTGAGTGATTGACATTAACTTCTTTTTCAATTTTACAGTGAGTGTAGCTGCCCAAGTGTTTAAAATGTGAGTTTTTGCCTTCACCTGCCACTTATTCCTGGTAGACTTCCAAACAGTTTTTCAGCTGCCTGACCTGTTGTTTTCTCCCTGGGGCTCCAAAAAAGCTGTACTGATAGACATAGTGAGGCAGTTGGTTCGAGTAGCAAATGATGGCTTTTTGTAAAGCATCTAGAATCCCCTGTCTGTTCCCCTCTGTTAGC
>NW_024809286.1:0-3161 GCF_019175285.1 Sceloporus undulatus | reverse complement strand
TGGGCCAAAAGGAAGGAAGTGTGTCTCTTTGTGCATCTTTTGTGTCTGTTTTCGGAGAGGGTTTTCTTATTACACAGCTCTGCTCTTTCTGGGGAACATGGGTTTTAAAAGGGACCAGAAATGGGAAGATAGTTTTAATACAAGCCTTATTATTATTATTATTATTATTATTATTATTATTATTCACAAACCTCAGGCTTTGGCTTCTATCCCTGTTTTTAATATTGTTTAATAAGTGTCCAATAATTTAATGGCATTTTATTTTGGATGGGAGTGTTACGAAGGGTTCGGGATATAATGAAAGATGTTGTTAATGTATTGTATGGATATTTTTATTGTAAGCTGCTAAAAGGTGGCCATTCTTGTGTAGTAATTGTCTTGTGATTAACTCCCACAACAACCTTGTAAGGTAGGCTTCATAGGCTCCTAGAGCTGGAAGGGAGCCCCAAGGGCCAGACAGGCAGCCCCATTCTGCCCTCCAAGTTCTCCAAAGAGATGGCCACCTAGCCAGAGACTCCCCCAATGCTCTTGGAGGCAGCGTATTGCATAGATTTGCCAAGAGCTCATGGGGCCCACAGTCCCATGGGAACCAGTCCTTACCCCCCCCACTTTGGGGAAGGAGACCCCCTCAGCCCCTGGACTGTTTACTACCAGGAGTTGCTATGGCTGGGACTCAGAGGACTAGTTTCCTAGGCATCACCTTCTGCCCTCCATGGCCATTTGCCATGTGGTCTATTCCAACTCTATGCTTCTTTAATGCTCTTTAATGGATGCTTTTAGTCAGGGGTAGGCAACCTTTTTGAGCCGGGGGCCGGGTTGGTGTCCCTCAGACAACTGGGGGGGCCGAAGCCAGGGGGTGGAGCTTCCACCCCCGGGGGCGGGGCCGCATGCTGGAGGCGGAGATTCCACCCCTGGGGCGGCGCTACCACCCCGGGGGCGGAGCTTCCACCCCAGGGTCGGAGCTTCCACCCCCAAGGGCCATGCCACCTCCTCTTTGCCGGCTCCTGACGGGGCCCCAGGCTCTGTCAGAGGCCAGGAAAGAGCCAGCCAGTGATGATGGAGGCCTCCTCGTCTTTGCTGGCCTCCTCGTCTTTGCTGGCCCCTGACGCCAGGGCCCCGCTGCCGCCGTCGGAGCCCTCCTGGAGGGCCCCTGCGACGGCAAATGGCATCCCAGGGGCCCGTCGCAGGAGCCCTCCTGGGGGGGCCCAGCGACGGCAAATGGCCTCCCAGGGGCCCGCTGCCTTCGCAGGAGCCCTCCTGGGGGGCCCCAGCGGCGGCAACGGGCCTCCCAGGGGCCCGCTGTCGTCGCAGGAGCCCTCCTGGGGGGCCCCAGCAGCGGCAACGGGCCTCCCAGGGGCCCCCTGCTGTCGCAGGAGCTGCCTGGAAGAATAATATTTCTAAATTTTAATCTTAATTATTTTAAGTAAACTTTTAAAAAAATATCCTTTTTAATTTCAATTTATTTCCCTTCAATCAGCTCTTGTACATAAATTGTACCAAAAGAGATACATCTCATTCTGGGAACTGCAGTCTCCAACAGTCCTGCAGCTGGAACCGTATCTCTCTCAGTTCCCTATGTGCTCAAGGTTGTTCCTCAACTGTCAGGACTCTGTAGTAGGGCTCTAGTAGGGACCCAGTCTACTCCTGTCAGTCCCATAGATATTGATCAGCTCATTTTATTTTGATTCTGTGCTGCCTAAGTGTTGAAGGGAGTGGTTTGAATGGGAGAAAATATCAATATTTTTCACTATTGACTGTAATGAGGGAGGGAGGGTCATGTTTCTACTTTCAATAAAAGCATCAAGAAAAATTTTCTGTGTTGTTAAGGTTTGGAAATCCTCTTTGGGATCCCATTTGACTTTGGAGCCCTTTCATCATCCATTATGAATTCTCTGAAGGCCTCAAACTGCCAAGTGCTGAGGCAGAGGCAGCCATTTTATGTTCTGGTGGCCATTTTGTGCTGCTTGTGACTGTGGGGAATAATGTTGCAGAACCTTTTCTGAGGCCTCCTCAGTTAAACCGAATGGCTCCTCTTTCTCTCCATGAAGCTCCAGAGCGAGGAGGAGGCCAGGCTCCTTGGGCCAAAAGGAAGGCAGTGTGTCTCTTTTGCCTCTGGCCCTCCATTTTGGGGCAAAGGAAGGGAAGGAGGGAGGGAGGGGCCTGTGGGGGTCTGAGGAAGGGGAGGCAGGGGACCCAGGTCCAGTGTGGAGGCTGGGCTTTGGGGGCTGGGAGAGAGAGGTGGGAAAGAGACCCTCCCTTTGGGTCCTAGCTGGGGAGGGTTCACCGGTCCTTGCCTCTCCCTTTGGGAAAGGAGACCCCCCTCAGCCCCTGGACTAACTCCTGCCACTCATTCCTAGAATGGCTGGGACTCAGAGGAGTTTCCTAGGCATTGTCACCTTCTTCCCTCCATGGCCATTGGCACTGACCTTTCTTCCCATTGCCTTCCCTCCTTCAGGCCTTGGAACTCCTCCTCTTTCGCACTCAGAGCAACCCTTCTCTACGGCTGAGGAGACAGCCTCTGACCCAGGGAAGCTCCGACCATAAAGGACTGCAGGAGAGGCCTTTCTGGGGCTGCAGGAATCAGGGTCTTTGTACTGAAGGTAGGCCTCTATTACTGGAGCTGAAAGAGGACTTTTGCTTAAATGTTTCAGTCCAGGATTGTGTGGAAGGGCTGCAGCTGAGAGAGTGAGCCCATGCTTTGCAGGCATAAAGTTCAAAATTCAGTCTCTTACAGCATTATCTTCCCAGAAGGTGGAAGTGAGATTTCCGGACCCCAGACACACAATTAGCCAGTGAGTCTTTTCTGTGGGCACTGTGTGTGTATGTGGTGTTTACTAAAGCTTGTGACATATTAGTTTCGTTAGGTTTATAAAATGAATTTACATATGTCTTCACATATTATCACGAGCATAATCCAGGATGCAGTGTTCAGTCATATGCCTATACATTTATAGATTTTTGTTATATCAAGTGCAACACATTCAGGAGTGTGCATCTTTTTTTTAAATATACAAGGAAATGTGAAGAAATTGTGATTTTGACAATAGATTCATTCAGAAACAATGCACACAAATGTACATGCCTCAATTTCTATGTGACTTCAGCAAGCAGAGGGAGGAGGTGCATACCTCATGCTCCTGCTATGGCTTGCATAGCAAACA
>NW_024809285.1:0-3161 GCF_019175285.1 Sceloporus undulatus | reverse complement strand
GCCTCGCGGCGTCATAGTTGCACCGCGGAAAGAAGCTCCATTTTGGAGCTTCTTTTTTGCTTCGTAACGGAGCCACGCGGTTTGGCTGCAGCGGCTCCCTCACGAAGCAAACAGCGGCAGCAGCGGCAGATCGCCGCAAAGCGGCGGTTTATAACCTGCCTGAGTCACTTCTAGATGTGTGTCAGTTGTTTTGAGATAGTGAATATCTCATGGAGACTTTGATTTCATAACCTTTCATGAAAACTTTATTGGAGGACAGAATATAATATATATAATACTATGTCATAATGTAAATACTTAAGATGAATGTAATTATATTATGCTGAATGATAGAGTTGCGTACTCAGAGGATATTTAGCAGCTATACCAAGTACATTAGACAAAAGCCTGAGGAAAAATAAAGAGAGGTGAGAAAATGCTCGTGGAATAAGGGTGCTTGAATGAAAGGGAGTACATTGGGAATGTAGTCCAAAAGGGGAAGTTGAAGACTGATCTACATATACATATTGCAGAGAATCATAATTAGTTTTTTGATTCTCATGGTGCATATGTGTAGTTCACAAAAGGTATAGAGAACATGATGTGTGCATGTAACATGTAGACTTATGCCTACTTTCTTTGGAACATGCAAAACATAGTGAACAAAGCCCTGTTGGGAAAAGATTCCTGAGTCAAAGAGAAGTAGAGGAGGTATGGAATGCAGCACATGAGACTCATGTGGAAGGAGTATTAGGAAGATTAGAAATGGCTTTAATAATAGAAATAGAGTGGGCAAGTTAGGGAATTTCAGAAGATGGAGAAAACTCTAAGCCAGGAATGCTGAAGTGGTACTATAGAGTGTGGGAGGATCTAAATTTCACACGCATATAGGAATTCACTATGATTTTTTTTTAAAAAGAAAATGTTTGCAACATTTTTAAATTATTTTTTTCTGGCAAAACCTCATAGTGAATGTGATGCGAGGTAGTCTGTGTAGGATTGTTTTGTAGTAAATAGGCTGTGTTTGTTGATATAGGTAAGAACTGGGTTTTTTTGCTTGACCATAAAGAACAGAAGATACAGCATTACAAAAAGAATTATCATTTTGGCTGACAGCTGCCACCAACTACCAGTCCAGTATTATTTTTAATGCAGAAAGACATAGAGTGGTGTTGTAGGGAGGACAACAGAGGCAGCAGGGTGCCAATAGTAGCACAATGCTTACCTCCTCCTTGATGAAGGAATGATGTCAGCTGGCATTGGCTAAAGTGAAGAGAGTGAGGTGCAGGGGAGATTTAAAGAGAGGGAAAGGCCAAGGAAAGGGGGAGAGCTAAAGAAGCGTGGCAAGGAAAGTATTAGAGAGATAGAGACACAGAGAATAGAGATAGAGCCAGGAGACAAGAGGATAAGGAGGAAAGAGGTGTGGAAAGAGGAAGAAATAAATAGGGGAGGCATACAGGGAGATGACAGTGCAGGGGAGTGGTAGAGGAAGGACGAGGTAGAGAGGGCACTGAAGGAGGTATGTAATAGTGCAGCTTCAAGAAGGGTGAGGGACTGAATTACACACTGACATAGGTTTGAGGAAGGACTGCTGGCCCACAGAGCAACCGCCAAGAGGAGGAAAGTCTGGGCAAGAATTAGAGTTTGTAGGCCTCCAAAGAGTGGAAGGATCAGTGAGAATGGCAACAATTCCTTGTCCTCTACTATGTTTCCTCCGACTGTAGAGGTAGCTGCCCAAATTGTAGGGCAAATGTTTTGAGGAGGGAGGAGAGACTGATGCCTCTGGCAATAATTTTATAGGTGAAAAAGTTGGAGCAGGGGTACCCATACGAGCAAGAATGGCAACATGAAGAAAACAAAATTTGGAAATGCTTTGGCTTGTAAAGTGGAAAAGTTTACTTGTCTTTACCACACCTAAGGAAGCATGCTGGGAGATTTGTTCCAGAAACCCACCCATGGAATTAAAGTGGTGAAGAATAAACTTAATTACAGATCCTACAATGTAATGCTCCAATAATTATGGAACAAAAGGTAGGAGATCTGTCCCTGCTAGGGATTGCAGAGGGCCCTGGCACAGAATTTTGAGTGATAACTGCTTACAAAGTTCAGTGAAAGTTATTTTTAAGTCTTAAATGAACAATTGCCCAAACTTACCAGATTTGTATTTTTAGAAGCATAATTTCAGCTTCTCCTTTGCAATCAAATATTTGTGTTTGCTTTAAATATTGTAGTACAAATGAGAGTCTGTAATGTAAAGCACAGATAGATTTTTCAACTGCACCATTACCTCTTTTACTTAAACTTCCAGGCTTTGGGAACTGCATCCACTTACCTCCCCTGTAAACAAACCTAGAACACGTTCTGTTACATGTGTGTGTGTATATGTGTGCCTTCAAGTCGCCTGTGGACTTATGCCAAGCCCATTATTTTCATAGATTTTTTTTAAGCAAGAATACTCAGAGGTGGTTTTTGTCATTTCCTTCCTCTGAAATACAGCACCTGGGATTCATTGGCAGTCTCCCATCCAAGTACTTATCTAGGGCTAACCCTGCTTAGCTTCCACAGTCTGATGCCTTTTGGGTATTTAGGTTCCTGTTGCATGGAGTATACTTTAGGGTTATTGAGCATTCTGCCACTTACAGCCTGGAGTTGTAGGTTACAGGAAAGACTGACAATGATAGGCAGAGACTTTCTGTCAGAGAAGTTTGTCTGTTATTGACCTTCTCTCTGAAGAATTCCAAGATTCCTTTGTTTAGAATAGTTTCAAAATCACAATACTGGAGGATTATCTGAATCAGTTTTGATGAAGTATCCAAGTCTGAGGTTGAGATGATGCTTGTATTCACAATTTTTTGGGCAGATGCAGATTCTCCACTTACTTGAACTACTCTGGCATTTTGAAATGGTCACAAACAGAAAAGTTATCTGTAGGATATGGAAGACACTGTAGATATTTCCTGCTGCTTTTGGAGCATACTTGGCCACATTTAGTGGATGTTGTAGCCCTTCAAATTTTGGCATATTTTGGCTGTCTGTCATTCTTAATAGATAGGTTTAGTATTTTTGTTAGCCTTTATTGGCAGACATTTGAGTATGGAAAAGAGAGGGAAGCTATCTTAACACTTGTCAAATGTTGTAGGTGTCTCTTTCCAGGAGGTGGTCCTGTTAATGATGCCTCTAAT
>NW_024809284.1:0-3161 GCF_019175285.1 Sceloporus undulatus | reverse complement strand
AGAGTCTTCACCATATAGACACATCAGAAGTCAATACTGGGCTATATAGACTTCTAACCTATTTCAAACAAAGTCAGTTCCACAAAAGCAGTAAAGATTTCATGTTCTAAAGAAACATTGCCAGTGAAAAATCCCAGAATTTCAATCCCCCAACTACTGCTTGAAGACGTATGACATACATCCCAAATTCCATCTACCTGAATTTTGTGTGGGATTGTTTAGAATCTGGATATCACAGCTGAGGCAGGATAATGGTTTAATGACTCCACTAGAGGGCCATTAACAAGAACTGTGCTAAGAAAAGGCTGTTTCTGTTTCCATACGCAATCTAGATATACCAAGAGTAAAGCAGATGCTGCTGAACAGCTGTCTGATCATTTCTGGTTGAGTAAAAGTCTGTAACCTATCCCTGAACCTGATTTTTCCCTCTTCCCTCTCCCGCCCTCTTGTTCAGTCTGTGGGAATTATTATAGTGGATGGCAGGAAAGGACATGTCCAATTTGTCAGAGGTGGAAGAGCTCATGGCAAAATGTGCTTCAGGAAAACTAACGTGCTCAGTCAAGTACTATAAGACCTCAAGAGATATTTAGGCCACAGTGCCACAAAAAGGAATGGTTACCTTCTGATGATGATTCCAGTTACAGGGATTCTTAGTCTTTAGTGTTTGGGAAATTCAGGAAAATGGAAGAGTAAAGAGATGCCTTTAAAAAAAAAACCTTACAAACTTCCCATTATTGAGTGGGAGCCTTGTCTGTTCTTCACCTGTGTCTTTGATAAAGTTCTGCTTACTACAGGGGAACCTATGGCTCTCCAGATTTTGCTGAACTACAATTCCCTAGCCAGCATAGGAAGTATGAGGAATACTTGCAGTTGTAGTCCAGCAACACCTTCCATACAAGATACTTAATAAAAGCTGCTATGGAATTGGGCTTCTGCTTACTATATTAATGTGTTTGGGAGAAGATGGTGTTTTCAACAGATACACAAACACTGGATGAGCCAAACTGCTTTCAGCTATAGCTTTAGTCTGCATGTTATTTCCATGAATCCTGTTTAGGCCTACTGCCGCTGAGATTGACAAAGAGAAAAGTGAGAGTGAAGCCCAATTCACCTTTTAGATCCTTTTCATACACATTCTTTATGCCTTCCACATATTGAGGATGATGACCATCTCTAGGAGGGAGAACTTAGTATTCATGCAGGCTTCTCACATGATCATGATTTTCCTATTTAAACTATACGTAGAAAACCATATTAATTCTGCATTTTCTTTAAGTTCTTCCTTATCACCACCAACTGGGGGTTGTAATGCCCAACCAGAAGTGGGCAGGGACACTTTGTTTTCCTTTCTTTCTACTGCTGTCCCAATCCTCCACATCTTAATCTGCCCCCCACCCCTGGCTATAATTGGGGTTGAAAAAAAAATGCTTGGATTGGTACTAATAGGAATGATGCATAAAGAGGGTGAGTTGGCTAGGTTATCATGCAGACATCCAGGGATAAGTTTGGAAGCCCAATTGCCACCCAAAAACTGTAATCATTAGTTGCAAGTACACCTCTGTCTACAGCCTTGTCTTTCACTCTTCAATTTCCATCTCTCATTATTCCAACCACTTTTTCAGGCTTGCAATGATGAGAAGCATCATAGAAGCACTGTCCTGAAATGGACCAAAAGGGCAATCTAGTCCACAACTAAAGCATTAATGAGAAATGGCTATTCAAACTCAGTTTTAAGAGCCCAAAAGGAGAGAAGGATAATATTTATTCCATTGTCAAATGGCCCCTACCATCAGGATGTTCTTCTCAGTTGCTAAGCAAAATCTATTTTCTTGTAAATTCACCCACTAATTTGTGTCCAAAACTCACTGCAGAAATAATCCAGTTTGAGACCACTTTAATTGTCCTAGCATGGTGCTGGATTATTTCTGCAGTGTGTTTGAGACCTTAGTCTTTGCAACAGCAGAGAACAAGCTTGCTACATCTTCTACATGACATTACTTCAGATATTTAAAGATAAGAGATATACATCAACCATAAGATTCAGTTTGGACTTTGATTCCGTATTTTGGAGAAACAGACCAATGGGCTTTTGACTGATTTGGAGACTATGAGCTTGGGCTGAGTATCACAAAGCTAAATGTTTGTGCCCATCACTAACTATAGTTAGAATGGGGTGGGCAGTAATTAATGTTTGCCAGAAATAGATTAAATTTTCAGCCATGGCAATCTTTAGATGTTGATTATGACTGCCAAATTTGAGGTGAAGAGGTGCAATAGTATTTATGCAGTTGTGCTATAAAATTTGATTTTTTTTTTAATGGGGGTACTGTAATTAAGGCTTTTATTTCTAGGTGACAGTAGAAGGAATCTGTAGAAATAGTTACTTGTTGTGAATTATGGAGCCAACGTTTTAGATGAATGGATGTTTGGATTTCCATGCAACAACAGCTTTTACATTTTTAATACTTTTTTTTAAAAAAAGTAATGCTTATCCCACTTTTGGACAGTGCGTTATTCTCAATGTGATTTTTACAAATTCTTTAGTTCCTGTTGCTTCATAATGTTGCCTCAGGCTGCTTTTTGTATACCAGGAGATGGATTCTTCTGAATATTCAGAGACCATTTTGCCTTCTCCTGGATCCACCCCAATTTTAAATCCTTCAAATATCAAATCAAATAACTAGAAACTTCTGGGACTTGATATTCCCTCTCCTGGAAGGGGGGGGGGGGGACGTGTTGAGAAACAAGTTTTTTTTAAAGGGGGGGGAGGAGGGGGGGGGGTAACTTCTGTGCTGTAAAAAAGTATTTCTCTCCCCACACTCCTCTCCTTCTCTCTCTCACATCCGCCCTTCCACCTAGCTAAGGAAGGGATTGCATTTAGCAGATCAGAGATGCTAAATGGGGCCTCAAAGTGGGACAAGAGGATTAGATAGGGTCTTTGGAAGCATGGGGGAATAGTATATAATACTAATAGAATACTGTGGTCCCAAGGCCTCTTGTAGAAATAATAATAATAATAATAATAATAATAATAATAATAATAATAATAATACATTTTATTGGTATTTCCCCACCTCTCCCTGTGGATCGAAGCGGGATTACAGTAAAAAATAAAAACCACAATACAATACAAAATACAATATTACCTAAAAATATACCGT
>NW_024809283.1:0-3161 GCF_019175285.1 Sceloporus undulatus | reverse complement strand
ATCCAGACAGCTTCAGAAGGGCTGGAATGAGAGTGAAAAATGTTGGAGAAATATTTAATCCATGTAGGGGCAGTGATTGAGGCTTTCTGTATATTCTTTGCTTTATTATTATTATTATTATTTAGGTATTTATATCCCGCCCTTCAGCCCTAATGGCTCTCATTTTTTAAAGCCGTGAGTAACAATTTCCCAAAATTTGTCTTCCTTCCTGAAGTAACTTTAATAAATTAAAGCAGGAGTGAGGAATGGAGCACCAAGAGCCCCCCACCTCCTCTCCCCCAGGAAGGACCTTTCTTCAAAACCAGAAATAACTTCCAATTCATTTCTTGGTTTGGAAAGAAAATCTCGCCAGGATTTAAAACAAACTGGACATTTCCGCCTCCTCCCCCCAAAATATGGGATGCATCCGTGCTGCAGAAATAATCCAGTTTGATGCTAGTTTAACTGCCATGGCTCAATGCTATGGATTTCTGGAAACTAATTTTGTGAGATATTTAGACTTCTCTGTTGGAGAGCTCTGGTGCCACAACAAACTACAATTCCCAGAACTCCACTGCATTGAGCCATGGCAGTTAAAATTGTATCAAATGGATGCAGCCATAGTTCATAGAGGGAGCAGGGGACATTTTGAGTAAAATGTTTTCATTGTTGTTGTTGTTGTTAACAAGGATGCAGGGGTGTAGTACTTCAAAGTCTGGAAATGGGTTTGTATGATCCCCAGTAGTTGCTCATGCCTACTCTGCTCAATGTTACTTTACATACCTTAATATGTAAGATAAATGGAATTCACTCCCAGTTAAGTGTTTATAAACCTGGAGCTTTAAACTATAGCCTAATCATCCTTTCCCAACCTGATGACCTCCAGCACCAGGTTGGAGAATTGTGGTAGGCTCCAATCCCCATAATCCCCAGACAGCATCCCCCACACACTTGGAGACCACCCAGTTGGGAAAAGGCAGGTTTAAATTATAGAAAAGCAGGTTTATAGTATAGAAAGGTATGTTGTGTTTGCTTGTATGTGTGCATGCATGTGTAATGTGCCTTCAAGTCATTTCTGACTTATGGCAGCCCTAAGGCGAACCTGTCATGGCAGGTTTTGTTCAGAGGAGGTTTCCCATTGCCTTTCCCTGAGGTTGATTAACATTGAAGCAAATCTTACTAGAATCAAAATAGACTGCTCTTTTTTTCCCCAGCTGATTATAATTTTTCATGTGACATTTCTCATATGGTCAATATCATTGAAGGACATAGTGATATTAAGCATGATGCAAATTTAATTCATCTTGTGCATAAGTGCATGATTCATCCCTATTGGAAGCAAAGAGGTGTCAACACTAGTATAAAGTGATTAGTGAGATAAGAGAATCTAGATAGCCCCTGACCTTTTTACTTTCCCCTTCTCTCTTATCTTTCTTTCATCTATGCACTCAAGTCTCCCCCCCCCCTTATCTGCAGGGGTCACTATCTCTTTTTTCAAGAAGAGTCCATCCACACTACAGAAATAATCCACTTTGAGACTGCTTTAACTTTCCTGGCTCAGTGCTAAGGAATCCTGGCAATTGTAGCTTATTGTGACATCAGGGCTCTTTGACAGATGACCTTATCCAATAGCATTTTAATTCGTTTTATCTCTATCTGGATTAAATCTTAATTCGTGCAGCATCCTAATTTTATCAGAAGGTTTTTGCTGCCTAATTTGCTGTCCGAATACATCCCAGGTATATCCCCGCTTCCAGAGCTACTCCTCCCAGCTCTTCTTGGATCCAGAGGTTTTCTGGGTTGAGAAAATGGCCAGCAGAGCTCTCCTGGAAGCAGGGATGGGCACGGGATGTATTCAGGTGACAAATTAGGCTGCAAAAACCATCTGATAATATCACATGAGAACCAGCACATGAGAGCCAGCTTTTAGGAGCTCTTGTAAACAAGTGTAGGTCATTTCTTTTGTTTATTTCCTTTCATATCCTAAGATATCCTGAGATAATAAACACAAGTTCCTTTTTTCTTTTCTTCTTTGCCTTACAAGAGCATCCAGAGTAATTACTCTTGTTTGTACCACAAGCTCATTTTGCACTCTTCTTAATATAGATACTAAATATTGCTACAATCCCCACATAGAAGTGTTGATGAAGAATGGCCACAAAGGAATCTGGATTTTAATAAACTATAGGTTTCTTTTCCTGTTTAATGATCAAAACAAGTCCCCAAAGGCTCAGAACTTTGGAACAATGAAAGGTTGACAGGGAAAAAACGCCAATACATGTTCTTTGTATGACCACTGAAGAAAGTCTTAAATACCTACAGGCCAAAATGTGTCAAGATTTTTAATTATTAAACATCATTCTTCAGCAGCTTGAGACACATCTGCTTTCTCCAGGTGATTTTATTTTATGCTCTCCAGATTTGGATCTTTCCTTTGTGAACGGCTAATTCATAGAACAACAGTGGTATCTGAGATCACTCTTTCCTGAGAATTGCTTTGTGATGTATCTAAAAGAAGTACATATAATGTGTACACTATGGCCCTTACGGTCTCTTCCAACTCTATGATTCTATGATTCTTTCACAAAAATACTCCAATGTTTTGCTATGCTTGCTCTCTACCTCTCTTATGCATTTGGAGTGTGTGAACACACAGAGCCCTATAAGCATGTTCTGTTTCAATAGTATTTACATCTATTCTTGTTGTTATGCACTATCAAGTTGACTTATGGTGATCCTATTCTAAGATTTTCTTGGCAAAATTTATTCAGATGATTTTTGCCACTGCCTTCCTCTTAGTCTGAGAAAACATGACTTTCCCACTGGCTTTCCATGGCTGACCAGGTATTTGAACCCTGGCCTCCTGGAGTTGTAGGGCAGATCTACACAACGGAAAAAACCTATACTCATCCCAAACCTAGCATGATCAGTCCAGACAACACACGGCCAATCCCTCAGCAAAACTACTCCTTTTGATCTTTAATCTGATATAAGAAACACCACAGGTTACTTGGGATTATCTAGGAATCTCTGGAGTGACACTGGTGTTTTTGGGAAGCGTGGATAGCTGGATTGGGTTGGATTTGGGCTGATTCAGTTGTACACACATCTCAAATATGCATCAGGACAGATTGGTTCTCGCAGGTGCTGCCATTTTCTGCAGTGTAGCCCTCATTGATCAG
>NW_024809282.1:0-3161 GCF_019175285.1 Sceloporus undulatus | reverse complement strand
CAGCAGACCCTGAAGGCATCCCCTTCCCATCAGTGGCCATTGATAGGTGTGGGCTCCTGCCACTGCCTGACACCCATTTGCACATCTGTTGGAGCTACTGGTCAAGCAGGAGAGGGAGGTGACTCATTTCCCACCTGGCTAGCTGATCCACGAGACCAGTGGTTCTCAACCTTCCTAATGCCGTGTCCCTTTAATACCGTTCCTCATGTTGTGGTGACCCCCAACCATAGAAGAGCAGTGTCTCAGTTCCTAAGACCATTGTGAAAGGGTTGTTCAACCCCCAATGGGGCCACGACCCAAGGGTTGAGAACCATTACACTAGACCTAGAAAGTAGCTCCTTCCCACCAGGAGCTGTATTTCTTGCAGGACATTTGTGGTGTGTGGGTATGTGTTGTGATGGGATGTGGCCCTCCAAGATCTCCTGGGAGATTGATGAGGACCTGCCCCAGATCCTGCAACTCTGGTTTCTTTTTTGACAATAAAGTAAACAGTAATGAGTAATAAGACCTGATTATTCCACAGGACAATAATAACCTTGGTGGTTGTTCCATATGCCTCCAGAAGTAATACATCTCAGTGCTTGGAAAAATAATGAGTTATGGATAATGGTGTTGTTTCAATCTCCTTACTGCCAAGCTTTGATAAGATAACTGCAAAACAAACTTCCTAGAGCTTTTGTTTTGTTTTGCAATTACATCTATGTTTTATGTTCTTAACTCTACATAAAATGCCCCCCTATTCCTGTTCAAAATTGTCCAGACTCAAACTGAGTAATCTCTATTGCAGAGAACTTGTACAACCATTTACATCTCTTCAAAAGCCATTCAAAATCTAACTCTTGGTTATTACATCTTATTGACTACAGAGGCACTGTCAATTACTTCTTAATATGCTTTACCAAAAAAAAACCCCATCTGATTGAAATACAATTTGAATGAAGTCAGACAATTGCTTCTTTCCCTACTGATTTAGAGAAATTTCTATTTAACACCCATTGATTTTTGTTCCATTGCTTTTACTAAAGCTTAAAACCAGCATGCTTTTTAGTAGATATTAGTATGTATAAAATTTGCTATGCAGGCCTCTGGTTGCTGTGACTACTCTAATAGAAAGAAACTGCTTCAAAAGCATTTCTACATTGGTATTTTGGTACTCTCTTTTAAGTCTCACAAATCATTATTACAAGGTTCCCCCCCACCTCATTTCCATTGAATGTACCCAAGGGAAGAATCAGAACGGCACTTGTTTGTTCAGTTTGAAAAGTTATAGGCCTTATTCAGATGTGAATTTCTAAGGATGTTTTTAAAGAGAAAGGTCAACCTGTATTCCTGCATGGCAGGGAGTTGGACCGCAGTGACATTACTAGGGTTGGCATCATCCAATGCAGCAAGTCATGCTGTCTCCCATCTCCCACATTGCCTTAATTATCACTATCATTATTATATTATTTGTATGGGGACAAATAGTAGGGTCTAATTCTAGCTCATGTAATTTTAGTAGGAACTTGTTATGAGGTCAGTTTCATCCAAGTACTCAATCAGTATATAATTTTAAAAACACGAACAAGTCTGACTTTAAGAAATACAAAGGAGTTTAAAAGCTGTATTTAAAATGAAAATATCTTTATTTCCCCCATGTAATATGCACTTCAATTTAGGGATGGAAATAATATATGCAAATATTTCTAAATTGTTAAAAAAAGGTTACTAGAGTGTTGGGAAGCCCTGATGAGTATCTTTGCAGTTCCTGACATTTACTGCACAAAATTAATGCATGGTTTCTTTGCACAGAAAACTATTTGTATATTTAAAGATATTGAACATATTGCCTCTCAGGATTCTGTTGTCCAATTATCTCTTATAGGACTTGATTTACATATTAGTTACCATCTTGGTTGTCCCACGCTGGACACAGTCCAGCTGGCCAATATCCTCCTTAAATTGGAATGCTGAGAATGGCACAAAATGATGGTACACAGTGAAATCTGACCAAAGTGAAAGTACAAATAGCACGTTTAAAATGGGCTTGTTGCAATATATTACTTTTTTTAAAAAAATACCACATCATATCGCTGATCTATGTTGAACTAGTGGTCTATGAAGATTTCCCAATCCTTTTCATACACACTGCTGTCCAGCCAAATGTCATCCCTCATGTAAATGTACATCATATTTTCCCCTGCCTAAATGCAGAACCTTAAATTTGTCCCTGTTCAAATTCATTTTGTTAGTTTTGGCCCAGTTCTCACATTCATTAAGGTCATCTTAAATCCTGGTTCTGTCTTCCGAAGTATTAGCTACCCATCTCTCTTTTATGTAATCACAAATCTCGCAAGTTTCTCCATGATTTCTTTATCCAGGCCATTTATAATCATATTAAAACACTTGTTACTTCTCTCCAGGATTACAGAAATAAAGGTTCTACCCCAGTGCCTAGTTTTCTACCTGTTTTTATTTTTTTTACAAGGGTCACTTAGAGGTTTATCAGACTCAAGTTTTGGACCCTCAATTGTGCTAAGGAAGTGTAACGAACGTTGCGAAATGACTGTTTCGCGCAATGTCTTACCACATTGTTTGCTTTTCCGTCATTCCCCCGAAACGTGATGTTTGCGCTATTCAAGGCGATTTGCGTGATGCAAAATCATGCACAGTAGAACTGTCTACTACACCAGCACCTTCCGTTTCTGTCGAGCATTTCTCATCAAAATCTTTGCGCATACCCTTTGGAGGCTTTGGTGGCATCATGACCTTTGTGCTTCTGGGGGAGCGAGGGGGTCCCCCCCATCTTTAGGGTCCTATTTAGCGGAGGAGAGGGGGAGAAGGAAAGAGCCGAAGGAAATGGGGAATCTTGATGCAAAGGGTGACAGAAAGCAAAAGGGGAAATCTGGGTGGCTTTAGGACTGCAAAGGGCTGTCATAGGGAGGTGGGGGGGGGAATAGAGAAAGTGATGGAGGAGGAGGAAGGAGGAAGGAGCCATGGGAAGAAGGGGGCCATGGAGGGCATCCTATAATGGAGCAGGAGGAGGAGGAGGATGAAAGAGCCAGGGCAGCTTGGGAGGCCATTTTAATTAAACACTGCTCCCTCCCTCCTTCTCTTGAGGGGATTTTAATACAGTATCTATCTATCTATCTATCTATCTATCTATCTATCTATCTATCTAT
>NW_024809281.1:2931-3161 GCF_019175285.1 Sceloporus undulatus | reverse complement strand
TGGCAGGGGGTTGGATTGGATGGCCCTTGTGGTCTCTTCCAACTCAATGATTTTATGATTTATGATTCTATGACATTCTATAGTGCAAACTGTGGTGGAAATTCCTTGTTGAAATAAAAAAGCTATAGAAAGATGGAGTCATCTTTATCAGCCAGAGAGATAGTTTTTAAAATAGAGGCTTGGAGTTGAGAAAAACTAGAGCAAAGGAATAATGAGTGCATCTTGACCTA
>NW_024809281.1:0-2831 GCF_019175285.1 Sceloporus undulatus | reverse complement strand
GTGGAAATTCCTTGTTGAAATAAAAAAGCTATAGAAAGATGGAGTCATCTTTGTCAGCCAGAGAGATAGTTTTTAAAATAGAGGCTTGGAGTTGAGAAAAACTAGAGCAAAGGAATAATGAGTGCATCTTGACCTAAATGGAAGCTGGCACCAGTAAAAAAGACATAACATAAACTACTGAGATAAGGATACATTGTTGACATTCAGAAGCAAGGTTAGAAGAAAGGCTACTGAATTCCTAAAGGAGGGAGTAAGGAGTGATGATGCAGTTTTAATGTATGCATGTATTTCTGTTCTGATTGTAAGAATTCTGTATGTTTAAATTGTAATTAGCCAATCAGGTGTATTGAAGAAGCTTCTTTGTCTTGAATAATATAAAAAGAGCCATTTTGTCTTGTTCGGGCCTCAGCTTTTTGGAACTTGAATTCCACTGAGTTCAATGTTTTCCTTTGTCGACAACTGGAAATAAACTTATGGATTTTCAATTACTAGGTCCTCTTGCCAATTCTTTTGCTCTGTCAGTCCTAGATTTTTAAGTTTCCTGGAATTTCTGTTACATTGTGAACATCATATCTAAAGATGGTTCATATATAATGTATTTCAAACCATTGAGACATTTGCCTGTGCAAGCCCCATTGCAATAAATGTAGTTTCTGTAGAGCCATTCATGTCAAAGTACCCCACCCTCCCCTAGGAAACTTTCAGTTAGATTGAAGCTTTCCTCAGAAACCATATCAAATTGCCATAATTAAATTTCTCCTAATATCAACATATCTATGCAACTTTGCAGGATTCTACTTGTCCTGTGGGAATAGTTTTAGAATTGAATAGGTCACATAAAATTTTTGCCTCCATTATCCTCAATCATCATGGTAAAGATGGGCAGGAAACTCGTACAGCTAGTCTAGGAAATGTAATCAAGAACAGCTTGTCAAGGCAGCCTATGTTCCTTTTGTCCAGTTTCAAGAAATATTCACGTTTGGAAGACTTAATTAATAATGTTTCTGAAGACAGGAAAGATAAAACAATGCATCACTAAGAAAGAAAGTACATAGCTACAGCTCACCTCTTTTCTATATACAGCAGCCTGTGGCAGTTCTCTATTTATTACTTGCTGACTATCTTATAGCACTTTTTCCAGATATAGTGCACCCCCTTCGATTTTCCTCTGTATAAAAATATTTGTGATTTTTATTGGGCTCACGATAGTGGTTTGAGCATTGAATCATAAATCTGGAGACCACAGTTCGGATCTCAGGTGGCCATGTAAATCCACTGGGTGACCTTGGACAAGTTACTCTCTCTCAGCCTCAGAGGATGCAAATGGCAAACCCCTTCTGAAGAAATGTGCCAAGAAAACCCCATCATAGGTTTGTCGTAGACAACCTTCCTAAAGCCGTGATGCTTTAATACAGTTCCTCATGTTATGGTGACCCCCAACCATAAAATTATTTTCATTGCTACTTCAAAACTGTAATGTTGCTACTGTTTTCCGATAGTCTTAGGTAATCCTTGTGAAAAGATTGTTCAACCCCCAAAGGGGTCACAACCAACAGATTGAGAATCGCTGCCTTAGAGTCACCACAGGTCAGAAATTACTTGAAGCCACATGGCAACCACAAACATTTAGAAAATAATAATTCAACACAATAACTGTCTTGGGCAAATTTGTTGTTGTTTTTTTTAAAAATCTGATAATTGTTATATGTTTATTAAAAATAAAGATTCCTCATAAAACTGACTACTCAACTTTAAAAAAGTGTGTATTTTTGTGTGTATATGTGTTATGTGTTAGAGAGTCTCCCACAACAGTTCAAGGCTACTCCTAGCAATATGTAGGTGGAGGTAGCAGCAGATTCAAGGTGCTATGAAAGGGAAGCAAAACATCAGTTATTTAATTTGACATGATAATCATCTTTAAATATCTGAAGGGACGTCATGTAGAAGGTGGAGCAAACTTGTTTTCTGCCGCTCCAGAGACTAGAACCCAAACCAAAGGATTCAAATTACAGGAAAAGAGACTCCATCTCAACATTAGTGTGATAGTCTCTCAAAGGGTGGTGGACTCCCTTCATTGCAGGTCTTTTAAGTTGGATGGGTATCAATACAGGAGTGCTGCATTTGTGCATTCCAGCATGGCAGGAGGTCAGACTGGATGATCCATGTGGACCTTCCAACTCTAAGATTCTTTGATACATTTTTGTTTTGTTTTGCATTTTCCTTGCCAGAGATGAGAAGAGTTATTTGTCAGAATTTCTGCCTCATGTGCCAAAATGGTTTGGCTGGCTTGAGGGCACTATGTAGCTTCACTTGTCCAGGCAGAATGACAATAATATATCTGAGCTGACCTTGGAACAGCCTATTTACATGTAAACAATAGCTGGATCTGTCAACACATTAAAACCGTAGTTAATCAATGTTTTCCCCTCTGCCTCTACGCTTTGTTTATCATCTCTCTTGATAGAGAATTCTAATGAACTCAGTTTCATCAGTATTTTGCTGCCTCTGTTTTGATCTTATTAAAGGTGTTGTTATATCCTATGGTGGGGGACTGGTGGTTCTGATATCCCTTGAGGAGTGAATCCCAGTTTTAAAGTGCTGAACCATATCCTGCAAATAGGTGGTCCCAATGGCAGTGGGGTGGTGAATCCACTCTGTTTTGTTGTTTTTCGGTAACTTCAAGTCATTTCTGATTTATGGTGACCCTAAGGTGAACCTATCATGGGGTTTTCTTGGCAAGATTTGTTCAGAGGAGGTTTGCCATTGCCTTTCCCTGAGGCCGAGAGAATGTGACTTGCCCAAGGTCACCCAGTGGGTTTCCATGGCTGAGC
>NW_024809280.1:0-3162 GCF_019175285.1 Sceloporus undulatus | reverse complement strand
GGTTGTGTCAAATTTAGTGATGCAAAATTGCAAAACTGGCACAGAGTTGTAACTAACTGACACATCTCTCCCTGAATAGTATCCTATCCCTGTTTTATGCTAACCTAAACTCCAGATTCAGCTCCTTGGTCAAAGCAAATTGGGCAGCTTCAACAGGAAATGATTCAATGCCTAAGGCTTTTGTTTTTGAATAAATATCTGCATTATATGTAAAAGGTAAATATAATTTCTATGATTCAGATGAATGGAGGTGATATGATAATAGAATTTACTATAATATGGGGAGGGGGATTTTATACCGTCCCTCCCAGCGTCTCTCTCTCTCCCTCTTCCTCAGCTGTGGAGCCTGGCTGCTGAGCTGCCACTCAAATAATGTTCTATGAGTGAAGGCCTTTGTGGGTGATGTTGCAGCCATCAAGTACAATGTGGCTTTCTACACAAGCCCTCTCACAGGGAGAAGGCCTGATGGGGTCTTCTTAACAACAAGCTATGGCTTGACATACTAGCCCACATATGAAAATTGGAGGGGCAGAAGGCTCCAAAATCAGATAACAGGATGGAGACTGTGGGCCTGTTTGCAAAGATATAACCAAGGCAGATATCATAGAGCTTAGTGCAAGTTCAAGCACAACTATGATAGTTGTCTCTTTGCCTTCATACGTCATAACTCAGGTGGTATTCTGAGTGTCTGACCCAGAAAAGGGGATTTAGGGTTGGGCACTACCAGTTCTCCCATTAGTATACCCAGAATTTAGGGTACCTGTTCAAGCATGGCTGCACTTCCTCATTGTACTCTGCTGGTATGCTTCCCAAATAAACCTCCTGTGGAAGGGGTTTTAGTAATGGGTTTATATTTCTTTCATGGGCCTGTAAATTCAGATGGATTAAGGCAATTTAAAATCAGTCTGTGAGATGCTGGAGATTGTGGCATCCCAAATAATCAAAGAATTCTAGGAATAGCAAGAAACTGCCAATTTGATATTCCTCCGTTCCTGAGTCTCAGAGTTATCTGCCTTGAAGCTGGTACCAAAAAAGACAACAAGGAAATTCAGGGTGAGACATCTTCAGGTCAATCCCTTCCAAAAGATTGGCTATATTTTCCCTGACTGGTGATATACTTCTCTGAGTAAAGAGTTAAGCTTGTTAGATCATTGGCAGTGCTATATCTAATCAATTTTCCAAGTGCTGCTAGAAATCTACTAGATTTTTGCCTTGTAGATTTTAAATTTCAAAGTTGGATATGTGGGCAATTCCAGACCTATGGAGTGTTATGGTCAGGTGTGTGACATTTAAACATTTAGCATCTCCTTGGACAATGTGACAATGAAAGAACTAGCTGGGTGTCATATGTTCACTTTTGATCTTGACAAGTTCTTGTTTGTTGGCCTTGCTAGCAGTGGCATATATTGGAAACTCTTTGTGCACTCCATGCCTTGACCAAAGAATGCGGCATCCCTGTAAATGTAGGCCTGTGACTCTGACATTGTTATTTTTCTTTTTCTGTGTGATTTTTGCCACTAAAGCTTCAAAAGCTTGCATGATGTAGTTTGTGCTTTTCAGTTGGCCATAAAAGTATCACTGGCGGGATACAGACCGCCCAAAAAGGGCTGTCTCCCGCCGCCCTGGTTTGCTCTGCAAGGGAACCACAGCGAACAAACCTCACAGCTCTGTCGTGGAACAAAAAGAATCCGCAAAAAGTGGGTTCTTCTTGTGGTGCCTTTGTGATGCTGCAAGGCGCCAATGGTGCACTTGTGGCATCATAAAGGTGCCGGGACGTGTGGATGCTATGCGTCCATTGCGTCAAAATGGCGGCACCTGTTTGTACAGGGCACCGCCATTTTGATGCCCCCGTCACGTGTTAGGGGAGAGGCCGGTATAGACGCTACATCCTTGGCCAACCCCTAGCACGTGACAGGGATGGCGCAAAGGCCCATTTAAATCAGGCCACTGTTTTGTGGATTTCAGATTTTGTTGTGTTTTGCAACTGTTCTACTTTGTTGGTTTCTTCCTTCTTCACTCCAGTGGCTCCATTATTTTCTGTGATATTTTTGTAAGAAGCTCTAGAAATGAGATTTCAATTAGACTTTCTTCCAAAAGCTGGACTTTTTTCTCGAGTTGTAACCCAAAGAACTAAAAATTGGAACTGAGAGGCTGTGGGTTACATCTACAGTTATAATTCAGTTTAAAAATGTGTCAGTCATAGGTGTGAGACTTAGCTCATTGACTAAAAATACCAAGGCTCATTTCTCACAAACCAACTGTAGAGAATAATGACTGTTCATTCTGTCCCATAACTCTGCTCCCACAAGAACTAGTCTTGCTTTAAAAAAAAAGGAGTCCAGGGATGCCTGATATCCAAGAAAAACCCAAGCTAACTGGTATTTGGAAACCCCAGTTCATTTGCGACTTCTGTATTTAACACTTCACATGGGTTTATTTATTATTTAACACTTCTATTGACTTCTTTAGCAAGAATAGATTTCTGTAACATTTTAAAATTAAATTTGGAAGAGGACACCAGGAAAAAGGGAAGAAATGGAATCTTAGGACTGCTAAAAGCATTTGTCTTCTCTGCAGGAAATGTTTGGAAAGCTAGTGGACATGATCTAATTATCTTGTGAAATTCATATCCTAGACAGATTTGTGTTGATTACCTTAGGTGAAGTATCTCAGATATTAATTTAGTTTTTACTATACTTAGTGTCTTAACAATAACATTACAATTAAATGATGGTTAAATAATATTCAAAGCAGCCTGTGGGAAGGAAACTATAATCAAATAATACATATTAATAAAGCAATACATATTCTTACCAGGTCCAGTGTGTCAATATTTCAGTTTTATAATTTTTATAAAGACTTTGTGATTCTACTTCCTCAAAAAGGAAGTGGATCTATCTGTAACCATACTTAGTAGAGAGTATGGCCAGATGATTTTGTTTTGATTCAAAGGCGTGTGATTAAATCTGCAGTCTGGCTCAGTTTACAGGTCCTGGGGAAAAGATACTTCTCTCTTTAGTTGCCACTTGCTTTTCATGTACAGATTATCCTATGCAGATTCCTTTTGGTTTCAAAAAGCAGTGTAGTGTGTGTCTGATTTTGATGCAAAGAAGGAAATGCTCACCTACTTACTTTGGTGAGACTGCTTTAGATTTATAAAAA
>NW_024809279.1:0-3162 GCF_019175285.1 Sceloporus undulatus | reverse complement strand
AGGTGGTACTTAACACCTTACAAAATATCAAAAATGTTTAAGAAAAGCACAAATAAATGTTGGAAATGTAAAAAGAAGGTAGGAACGTACCTACACTGTTGGTGGTAATGTTCAAAGGTTAAAGTATATTGGAGGGCCATTCATAAAGAAATTGGAAAAATAGTAAATCTCAGAGAGAAAGCCAAGCCTAAGTTGTATCTTTTGAACATAACAGACACTTTAGATTTAGAAAGAGGAAAGGAGACACTCCTTTTTTATATAATCGTTGCGGCAAGAATAGTCTTCGCCAGATACTGGAAATCCGAAGAATTACCACCCTTGGAAGAATGGAGAATAAAAGTGATGGAATATTATGAAATGGATAAATTGACCACAATTCTCAGGAAGGGAACATTGGAAAAGTTTTATAAAGAATGGGAAGCATGGAAGGATTATATGCAAAAAGAAAAAAAGAATGTTATACATATAGCGCTGGAAAGCTGAACAGGAAGTGAATGAGCTATAGGACAATCGTGATGATACAGAAGAGATAAGAATTTTTTATTACAGTTATTAATGATTCTATAGAAAGAGTATATAAATATTAGATAAGAGTTAGTACAGAGAATTATTTAAACAATGGAGGAAACTGTTTTTTGCCGTAGGAAGTTTAGTGACGGTGGATGAGTCAAAGTATGTATTGAATTTTATATAATATATTGATTATTATATAAGCTGAAGAAGTAGATAATGTTATAGAGAGTTTGAAAGATGTATTCTTTTTTCTTTGTATATACAGTAATAAAAATATATTAAAAGAAATAATAATGTACATCCTGGTTTTCATCTGTGAAATGTTGGAGGGTATGCACACAATATAAAATCCATAAAGACCCCAAAGAGTGATCCCAGTGATTAGTATGTTTTTATAAGTTGATCACTGTTTGGATTGCTATTTGGGTTCTTCTTGGACACTGTGTTGTATTCTTCCTCCTTCTGCAGCAACTGCAGTTGGACAACTGCAAGAACAAGAAAAAGATTAGGCAGAGATAACCAAAGAAATTTTGCTGCGTGTGTCATCCCACCACTAGCCTCCAATGTCAAATGCATAGTACCCCAAAACAACCCATTTGTTTTAACACGTGAGACAAAAAAATTCCACAAGCACAAGTGCTTCTTCCAGAAGGGTAACACTTCTATCTTCTGATTCATTTGTACTATCCTCCTCGGTAACAGTGGACTTTTCAAACCAGTGTTTTTTCCATTTACACACACAATGCACATTTTTAGTTTGCCATCTTGTTCCTCTAAATTGTTTTTCAGTTCTGAACTGGTAAAATGATTGCTGTATCCCTTTTGACCCCAAATAGTGGACATCTTGTCTTTTCCTCAGCCAAAAGTGCCAGCTACCACTGATTAAATTCTGCTTGAGAAGGAAACTCCATTCCTTAAGAGAAATGCATGAAGCATACATTATGTTCAGTGTGCATTATGGAAAACTCAGCCTAGGAAACCAATTACTTGCTTTGCAGCTGTGAAACCACCTACTAATGGCTGAAGCCAAACAAGCAGAATCTAATATGCTTGACTCTTTGTCCCAGATTCTTGTGTGATTGTTCCTGCTCCTTTTCCCACTAAATAGCCAGGTTACCAATTTGCTCTAACTTTAGCACTTTATGCTTCATCACATCTTACACAAATTCCCTTTAAAGTGCTGTAGGCTTCCCACCACCATATTTTTTTCTTTCAAATGTGTGTGTATGGGGAGGGAGGAGACCAAATAGAAGTGGATTGGAGCCCCTGATGGAGTGGAGAGACAGGTAGTTACATTGGGAATTTTGCTCTGAAAAAAAGAACATGGTCCAGGATTTATTCCCAGGTGTTTCTTACAGTAGGACTGAGGACAAAATGAGTAGATTTTAATTCAAATAAAGCCATTAGCACAGGCCTTTAACAGGTAACATCAGAGCTTGGTGCATTATTCATTTGATACCCTCCAAAATTTCAGAGATAAAAGCTGGGACATATGTGGCCAAGCAACACATTTGCAGCAACTAGAGTGAGCTGAGAACAAAGTGGGAAAACAGGAGGAGGTAAAAGAAACTGGGACAGTTTAAATGTCCCTGGAAAGGTTTGATGACAGAAGATTAACTGGGAACACCACAGCCAAATTGGGACCATTGGAGGGTATGTTATGTTATTTATTTTGCATCTTTATCCCAAAATGGGGACTATGGTAACTTATAATATGAGTTAAAAAAAAAAGAATATAATGAAAACAAGGCATAATACAAAGTTAAAAGAATTAAATCGCTTGTTTCTCAGTGCTTGCTCCTGGTCAAAATAATTCCCTTCCGCAGGAGGCTAGGCTGGTCCCATCTCTTCTCTCCTTTCAATGTATGACGAAGACCCTCTTATTCAAACAAGAATTTAATTATTAATTGGTTACAGGGAGCCTTTCTATGGGGCATACACTGTGTTTTTCACATTACTGTTGTGTTTTAAAATGATTTTATGATTTCTGAAAATTTCAGAATGTGTTTTAAAGTGATGATCTGTTTTACTGTGTTTTAACTTCTTTATTATCATGTTATTAGATTATCTTGTTTTAGAATTTTGTAAGCTACCTTGGACTTACAATAGAAATAGTAAAAGAGTTTTCATACCTGGGATCAAGCAGCAATAGTAATGGGGACAGCAGCTAGGAAATCAGAAAAAGATTTAGAATGGGGAGGGCTAGAAAAGTTCCTAAAATGCAAAGATATGCAATTGAGCACAAAAGTTAGAACCATCCATTGTATTCCCTATTATCATGTATGGCTGTGAGAGCTGGACAGTTAAGAAAGAAGATAGAAAGAAAATTAATTCATTTGAGATGTGGTGGTGGAAAAGAGTGCTGAGGATTCTGTGGGCAGCCAAAAAGACAAACTAATGGCTCCTAGAGCAGATCAAGTCAGAAATCTCAATGGAAGTCAAGATGACAAAACTGAGGCTGCCATACTTTGGACATTCCACTCAGTGGAAAAAAAGCAATAATGCTAGGAAAGGTGGAGGGAAGTAATAATAATAATAATAAAATCTTTATTTATATCCCGCCCTTCCAAGAAGATCAGGGCGGCTTACAACAATGCAACAAGTGCAAACAAATACAGGTTAAAAACACGAAACAATAACAATACACAG
>NW_024809278.1:0-3162 GCF_019175285.1 Sceloporus undulatus | reverse complement strand
AAAAATCAATGAAAACTTCCTGAGGTATTCTTACACCTCTTTTCTTTTGATTGCTTTTCCTTCCCTTTCCGTTGTAGTCACTTTTACTTGAAACACAGAGGTGAACTCCATCATCTATCTGTTTTTGCTCTGCAGCATTCATTCAGATCTTCAGAAGAATGCAAAGTATAGGATGAAGACATTTCTAAGCAAAGACTAGGAGAAAATAGTGAGCAAAGAAAAGCAACCACATAATCTGCAACCCAGGCCTCCTAAATTTCCACCTGGAACAAGGACCACATCTGCAGCTCACGTCTTGTGCTGCTGGAGGGAGGGAGGGAGGGAGGACGGAAGTCTGTGTCATCTGTGATTAGGAGGGTCAGGAAGGGAAGCCTAAGCAGGATCTCTTCCTCTGGGCTCTTCTCCATATTAACAGTTTACGTTCAAGAGCTATGCTCCCTCCAGGGAGACAAAATAGATGATGAGAATGTTTTTTAAGACACAGGTGAGTATTCCTCCCCCAGCCCCTTTCACTGGATCGATTCCATGTAACATCCATGCATGATTTGTGAATATGCCACAGACAGCAAACAGAGAAGATGGCAACATGGCAAGGTCAAGCAGACAACAATGTCGCATTTACCAAAGAACTGCAAGATGTGACTTGGTATGAGCTCAAGCCGTTTGGTAGTGCTGGCTGTACAGTTTTTTAGGAGTTCTCATCTTTCCCGTGTTAACAGGATTTGGAAAGATATTCGAGGAAACAAAACATTTCATAGTTGCAGATATGTTGAAGAGGAGCCCACAAACCTATCAAAAAAATGACTGGAAAATATTTGCAAGATCTATGAAAATTTCACTTAAAAAAAAGCACCAGAATGATTAAGAACATTAACAATCAGCCAAGCTTTGACTGGACTCCATGCCAGTAAAAAAACATCTCCACGTTTCTTCAAAACTGTCTTCCTTCTTATTACCTTAGTGATCTCTTCCACCACAACTCCTTTCCTTTAAATTCACTTCTTCCAAACTATGCAGGCTTGTTTGCTTGGTGGTTGGCTTCATTATAATACCTCAGAGGAAGATGTCAGCAATATGTCTAGAAGAAGAGAGGAGCATCCAAGCTTGAAAGGACATTATAGCACCTTAAAAAAACTCCTTGAGGTATTCTTACATATCTTCTTTCTTGATTGTTTTTCCTCCCCTTTCCCTTGTAGTCACTTCTGCTTAAAAGACAGAAGTGAGCTCCATCGTCTGTCCTATCTTTGCTTTGAAGCATTCAGTCAGATCTACAGAAGAATGCAGATGATGAAGACATTCCTGCAGCTGAGGAAGGGAGACTCAGAGGAAATAGCTAGCCAGGAAAAGAACCCACATCCTCGCCCTCAATTCAGGCCTCCTAAATTACCATCTGGATTGAGGACCACATCTGCAGCCCATTTTTTGTACTGCTGGAGGAATGAATGCAGGAGCTCTGGTCAAGTCTGAGCCATCTGTGAGCACAAGGACCAGGAAGTGAAGCTTTGGCGGGATCTCTTCCTTTCAGCGCTTCTCCATGCAATCGTCTACAAACAGGGAAGGTTCGACCTCTACTCCATCCAGTGAGACAAAGGCTCAGTACGGATGGCACAGAAGTGCCGTCTTAGGGCCAAAATTAGGGTTGGGGAGTGCACAGCAACTGCACACTTCCCAGCCCTAGTACATATGGACGGTGCCATTTTGAAGGTGTGTCGTACATACTCAGTGTGTGACAATGGCCTCCACATGGACTGGCACATGCGTGACAGCACTGTCCCACTGCAGGGTGCTTGGGGCGCCCTTTCAGCATCGCAGGAAGGAGCTAAAAAATGGAGCTCCTTTTGCATGCATGCATCGCTGGCATGGCCTCTACATAGCTACGGCAGCGATGCAAAGGAGAAAGGGTCAGTGTGGCCCCTTTTTCCTCTTCGCTGTGCCTGTCGGGGTGTCTGGGGACATGAAGCCCCATAGACACCTCTTTCCAGGCCATGGAGAAGCACTGGATTGGAATCTCTGAGGTGCCAGTGAGGCTGCCCTGCCCCCAACCTGGTGTGGATAGAGGCAGCTGTACCCACACCAAAGTATCTGAAGGGAAAGTCCAGTAAAACACAAGTGAGTATTCCTTCCCCCGACCTGAAGCCCCTTTTGTTGGATCGATCTTTTGCAATAGTCAGCATGATCTGTCATTATGCCACATCTAGCAAACAGGGAAGATAGCAAGAAGATGGCAAGGTCAAGTAGACAACATTTGTTAAAGACGGAACTCCACAAACCTATGGGAGAATGACTGGGACATTTTTGCTATATTTATGAAAAGTTCATTAGAGAAAATGGATCAGAATGACTTAAGAAGAGAAACTATCAGCCTAATCTTGACTGGTCTGCGTGCCAGTAAAAACACATTTCCAAGATCCCTCCAAACTGTCTTCCTCCTTACTTAATGCCATTGTGACCTCCACACCACATCTCCTTTCCTTTGGACAAACTTCTTTTAATCCAGCTCTGAAGCCTAGTTTGCTTACTGGTCTGCATAACTTGAGAGATGACTCCAATCAAGTGACGCTGCATAGAACCTTCCCTCTTTATGGCTGGTCAATATGAACGGCTGAAGCTATGTTTCTTCAGATGCACCAGCTGGGTTGGCTTCATGACCAGGGAGGGAATTAAGCTCCCAGAAATCTGTGTTTTCCATAATCCCAAAGATGACGGCTTTCCAGGTGGACTCAGTCCTCCAGGTGAATATTCTCCACTTCTGGTTCCACCCCCCCTTACTCCATTTTTTCTCCAAACCAACAGCTGTGCATTGATGCTTCTTCCCCTCCATCTTGCAGACTTGAATACTCATACAAACATCTCTGTCGACGTTAACTTCAAAGAAACTAACAGAAGTGACGTAGAAGGATGCAACCTGTGAATGCAGAACATTTAAGAATGATGGAGAACATTTCAGCAGAATTTAACTTCAAGGACAATGTCACAAGGTAAGTGCTATCCAGAATGAAGCCTGCTGATGTAGAAAAGGGCTTATTCTGTGAACCTTAAGGTAAGAAGGAATATGTTTGGCCTGAACAAGAGCTGGGAGGCTGGTGGTCTGTGGTCCTTGCTGACATGCCCAGGGTAGCACTGACCGCCACTTTTGGGGTCGGGAAGGAATTTTCCTCCAGG
>NW_024809277.1:0-3162 GCF_019175285.1 Sceloporus undulatus | reverse complement strand
GCTGGTGAAGAAGGTGACTCTGATGTGGAAAAAAGCGGCATGTCCATTCTCGGTGGCTTTGGACCCTGCATGGCTCAGACAGATGGACGGACGGAGGGACAGGTGACCATGGAGCCAGACAACCCAGGTCCCTGGCAGGAGGGCAAGAGTAGGGCATGCTTTCCACAGAAAATGCCCTGTGCTCCCCTGGCGTTCTCACACACACCTCCAGCTGCATCTTGGCATATGCTTGCTTATTTGCTTTAAACGATAGTTTTCTTTTTAAATGGCTTGTCAATTGCTCCTAATTTTTTAATTTGCCCCTGGCACCTTGGGAAGGGTGGGATATAAATCTGCTCATGCATAAAATGATGGAGAAAAGGGCCCCGTGGAAGATGCAAGACAGATGCCAGGCTTCCCCAGGGAGTTGCTATATATGGAAGCAGCAGCAGCAGCAGCAGCAGCAGCAGGCAACTCCTGTAAGGAAGGAGACCCCCCCCCCCCCAAAAAAAACTGCCTGCCCCCCACAACATCTGCCCTGACCCCCTTTGGCTGTTGGCTGCTCACCCTACAGACAGCAAAGCAGAAAGGGCCCAGTCCCCCTTACACACAAGGAGAAGGCGCCCTTCAGTGGGAGAAAGTGGGAGGGAGGAGGATGTGCTCCTCTTTGGCATGAATGTGGCATCAAGGAGGGGCCCCAATGAGAGAGCTGGACCCCTTCCATACACCGTCTGAGTGTTGCTAGGCCAGACCCATGGCACACAGTGCCTAAGGGGCCTTGCAGCCCACTCCCCGCCCCTGTGACCCCTTTGTGGGAAGAGGCAGCAGCAGCAGCAATAGGGGCATCCATCCCTCAGTCCTTCCAGATGTTACAAAGAGAGCCTCTTTCAGGCTCAGTTGTAACTGCAATTATCACTTTCCCCAGGAACCCAAGGGGCCTGGCACTCCCTCCATCCCTCCCCAGCGCTTGGCAGCTGCCCCATGGAGCACTTGGACCAATTCCTCTTGGGGTCAATGGGCACCTGGGAGAAGCAACACCCAGGAGGAGGAGAGCCAGGTACCATGCATCCCACCCTTGGGGCACCTACAAGGGAGCCAAGCGTACCCCCTTCAGGTGCCACTGGACTGCAACTCCCATTCCCCTTCGACAGAGGCTCTGCTGGGCAAGGGCTGCTGGGAGTCACAGTCTGACCACATCTGAAGGGCTGTGCTTTGCCCACTTACCTGATGGCCCCCTTGGGGAACCTCTGGGCCACCTCACTGCCTCCTGCACCCACAAGTGCCTCCCCACAAAGGGAGGGATACAACCAGGGGAAGGGGGTCTCCCCACCCAAGGTTGCACAACCCACAGCCTTGGGAACTGGGCCCCATGTGGCCCCTGAAGGCCCTGCAATACAGAGAGAGAAGGAGGAGAGACCCTCTGTGGCCATTCCTGCCACTTTTTGGCCTCTTGACCTCTGCTGGGCAGCCCAAGGGAATCTGGTAGGAAGCAGCCATATTTGGGGTGACAACCATTCGGGGGCAGGAAAGGCATTCATCTCCACCTGGGCACCGCCTGATCACTGAGGGAGGTGGGTGTGTATGCTCTCAAAGGACCCCCAAGGACCCCTGACATGGTCCCCAGACCCCAATTGAGACAGGCACCCCCACACCTTCTCCCAGCTGCATGGAGGCCACCAATTGAGCTGTGGACCCCACATGGGCACAGGCAAGAGGAGCAGCAAATTCTCCTATGAAAACATCTGTGGATGCCCCCAAGGGACCCGCAGACCCCCTGGCATGGCTCTCAGACCCCCAAAGGCCATGTCCTCCCCCAGTTAAGACTGGACCCACAACACCTTCTCCCAGCCACATGGACACCACTGATCGGGTGTGTATCCCACATGGACACAGGGCATCTATGGCACCTGGTCAATCAAGAGGAGAAGCAAACTCTCGTATGAAAACATTTATTTCTGCGGAGTGGCATGATGCAATGGCGCACTGGACAGTCGGTGACTTTCACCACCATCATCACCACCAGGAAGGATGGATGCCAAGGACAGTGGTCAGCCCCCCCAGCTCCTCCCCTCTCTGTGGCTGGAGGCTGGAGGGAGGCCCAGAGAGGCCTGGGCAGGATTTGGGGCCGAAGGGCAGGGCAGGAGATGTAGGGGAAGAGGGGGCTTCCAGGGGCAACCGGGTGGGGTTCTTCCAATGTCCTCTCTGCCCTCGGTGGGCTCTCGATGCAGCCGGACGGAGGCACCAGGGGTGAAGTCCCTGCTGGCGGAGCAGAATCTGGTCCTACCGCTCCTCGCCAAATTGGAACTGGAGAGATTTTTGTCGCGTGCAAACGTGAGAAGCCCTGGTTTCATGGGGCAGAGGAGACGGGCAAGCGCTCTTCGGGCTACAACCGGCTTCTGTGTGGTGGAAACAGAAACAAAGAGAACTATAAGGAGACCTCTGCCCATCTGCCTTCCTGTGCCCCCTCCCAACCAACCAGTCTTGCAAGCCAAGAGGTCCATCTCCATGGGTCACCCCACTGGCCACCATGGTCACCAAACAAAATTCAGCACAGGGCCCAGCCCTCCCAAACTCCAGGTTGAGATGAAAGGAAGGTGGAATTATTGTTGTTGTTGTTGTTGTTGTTGTTTTAATATTATATTTTCTTATATCCCACCTTTCTCCCACTATAGTGAAGCCAGATTGGAGGGTAACTTTCACCCACCCCCCCAAAAAACACACACAGAGAGAGGGCAGACTCAGGACAGATGCATCAAAAGAGACTTCTTGCCACAAGGAGAGGAGAGCAGCCACCAGCCGGGTGGAAAGAGGTCTGGCCACTCCAGGGCAGCCTCTCCGTAGCCCAGTGGCCAGGCGCCACAGAAGGCCACTTGCCAGGGAGGGGTGGTTGCTGCCAACAAGGCCTTCCCTGTGCTCTTGAGAAGACCATGTGGTGGCACCAAGGAGCACAAAGGCTGCCAACAAACAGTGCCAAGAACAGAACGAGGGGCAACAGATCAGCTCCGGCCCGAGCCCATGGGCCACACGGACTCACCACTTGCTTGGGGAGCTGGATTTCTGGCTTCCAAGCCAAGACGTTCCAGAAATCCTGGGCAGAATGCCATTAGCTAGAGAGGCTAAAGGAAAGAGACGCCCAGCACCGGTGGGATATTAAGGAGAAGGAACTGGGATGAGCAAACATTG
>NW_024809276.1:2508-3162 GCF_019175285.1 Sceloporus undulatus | reverse complement strand
TGGGGCAACAAGCTTTGACCAGCAATTTATGTTAGTCAGTCTCATCCCGAGATAGATAGAAAAACCTATGCCCCATTAAAACTATTAAACTTGAGCCCAACATGTAAAGCTGCCATCCTTGTTAGGAGAGGACATCCCTGTTTCTAACAATGGCCCCATACAGACAGGCCAAAATAAAGCTACTTCAGGTGACTTTGGAGGTATGCTGTTTAAATGATGCATGCGTACTAAGAGTCCGGAAGCTGCACCAAAGCTGCCCTCTGTTCCTTAGGACTGGATCATGGCTTTGGCACAACTTCCGGGCTCTTAGTACCCATACGTCATTTAAACAGCATACATCCAAAGTGAACCATACATTGGGTCTGTATGGGGCCAATGATAGTATATTGGGAATGCATCTGGGATTTGAAGGAGAGCTTGAAGATTGCCTAACTCTGATGTAATTCCCGTAACTCAAAAATCCTGGAACTGTCTTAGCATTAAAGATTTCAATGGCAGGTGGTATTAGCTTTGGTAAAGAGAAACTCAAAGGTGGTATTAGCTTTGGTAAAGAGAAACTCAAAGGTGGGATTACCTTTGGTAAAGAGAAACTCAAAGGTGGTATTAGCTTTGGTAAAGAGAAACTCAAAGGTGGGATTACCTTTGGTAAAGAGA
>NW_024809276.1:0-2498 GCF_019175285.1 Sceloporus undulatus | reverse complement strand
AAATGGCAGCCTAACTAAATTGTTCTTTCTGATAGGCAGCATATCTGTGAATGGTCCATGTCTGTTTGGTGGCAAGTCAGACCTAGAGAGGATATAAATTGAGTAAATGAAAATACATCCATAAATCATGTAAAATCCTGGTGTCTCTTCATAATCGATCAACATGCGTCTGAGGAGAAATACCACTTTGAGCAACTGCAAGAGCACTCTGTTCTTCAGGGACAGAAGCTGATTTCGTAAGTGTTTTCTAAGGGACTAAAGGGTCTGAGAAGAGGGATAGTTCGTCACACGGAAAGTCAAGTCCATCCATTGGTATCAGCCTTGTTGCTTCTTACAGTCTGGTGTATCTTCCTTGTAGCTGCTCTGGATGTAACCCACAGACAACCAGATATCAATATTGAACAGTGCCAGTAAGCTTTAGCTGAAAGACCTTATCTCCCTGAATGAATCTGCCCAAGTTTTAAGGTCTTTGGTCTCAGTTTTAGGACTGTGGCTTTCTCTTGGTCTTAGAAGCATCAGAAGGACATTTGGGGAGAGCCTTCTCTTGTGGGATTTCCTCTGTGTAAAACCGATGTAAAAGGAAACACTTTGTGGTGGGGTTGTGTTTATCTACTTATTGTGATCTGTATTTTTATATTATTCTAATCTGCTTTTAAATTGTTGTTTCAACTGGAAGAGTATTTAAATACGTTTCACTGTGAAGTGTAATAAAGTTCTTTGGAGGAGAAGTGGATCTCCCAGAATGATCCTGACTTCAGAAATGACTGTATTCTTTGGTCTCTTGGACTTTTTCAGGCCTCAGGATCTAAATTTAACTGCCGTAAATGAAAGTATCTTGATAGAAAACCTGGAAATCTTCAGAAAAATGGTTTTGATTTTGTCATTGAAATATTTACTATTCATTTACTTACTTGAGGGAGACTGGGATATTAGTCACATCAAAGATACAACATTCCTTCTGTCCATCCGACTTCTTCCTCTCAGACTTACTACCCAACGTAACTAATGAAACTATAAAGGCTTTCAGAAATACATGGCGTTTGAGCCTGATATTAAAGAGGGAAAGTCATCTCTGTCCACTATTCTTCTCTGGTTAGTTGCTTAATATAAATGTCAAAACTTACATGTCTGGTTGTAAAAACTAAGATTTCTCTCCAACCCTTAACAGTGATAAAGTGTTTTTAAACCATGGTTGTAAAACCTTTCAGCTCCTGTAACCCTGTAAAGAGCGAAGCTAGTTTCTTTGCCAATGAGCAAAACTGGGCTTTTGGTCCACAAGAGACAGAAGACTGATCTTCATGGGAAGCGATGGCCCAGGAGTGAAGCGCAGGCCTTCCAGAGTCAGGCAGAGGATTGCTTCTGGGGCCTGTAGGAAGTCTGTGAGTATCGCCTTCGCTTAACATGGTCCTCAGGAATAGACTGTGTACTTTCTATATGGCATGTTTGTTTTTGAAATGTGTATCGGCAATGTGAAAAAAATGTGGAAGGATAACTGACACAGAGGATAAAGAAACATACAAAGATAAACCAAGGGCCCACTGTACTCCTAATATCCAATCTATAAATCAAACTACATTTTCAGATGCAAAGTAATGGTGGCATAGTCTAAGTTCAAAGCAGGAGAAGCTCCACTTCTATCATTACTGGGAGAGATGTCCCTTTGGGGCCAAAGACCATCGAAGTTGTCGATTTGTGGCGCTGGCCATATGCCTTCAGAGATCTTCAAAGGTCTGCCAATCTTTCTGAGGAGTGAAAGCAGTTAATCTATTTACAAAGATTCATTTCCCTTCAGGTCACAAACCTTGTTGGAGAGAATCATTTTGTGATATCCAGAGTTGTGAGGAGGACATGTCTTGCAATTATTAGGGATCCAAGAAGCCCTGATCTCTATTCAGGCATCTTCTAATGGGTTGAAATATGGAAATATACCCTTCCTGTTAGGGCTTTGTTGGCCACATCTTAACTAAGGCTGTATCACTTCCTACCGTTTGTAAGTTTCTCCACCTTTAGATGTTCCTGCCTACAATGAGTAAGTCCTTGGAGAGAGAAGGGTAGTTTGGAAGCATTTCCCAGACATTCTCATGTTTGTGTCTAAGACTTTGTTTTGGTCGGAAGAAGCTCTCAAGTGTATTAGTCTCCTAAAAGAAAGATGCTGTGGTCTCTAGATACTGAATAAAGGGATGTAGCACCTTTGAGACTAACTGAAAGAAAGAACTTGGCAGCATGAGATTTCATAGACTTCGGTCTACTTCCTCAGATGCTTTTGGGAAGTTCCTTTTAAGAGTAAAGAAGTGTAAATACATTGTTTTTCCTTCCTCAGGTGATGGTTGGAAGAGCACTGAATGCGAATGAGATGAAGAAAGTCATAGCTCACATGGGAGAGACTGAGCATCCTTGGAACTGTCCCCATGGAAGACCTACAATGAGGCATAGAGCCAACCTGGACCTGATTTCACAAGAATAACTAAGCTGTTTCTCTTTGGATTTCATTGTGAATC
>NW_024809275.1:0-3162 GCF_019175285.1 Sceloporus undulatus | reverse complement strand
GACATCCTTTCAAATATTTAAACAGGGCTATCATATCACCTCTTAACCTTCTTTTCTCCAGGCTTTGACATGCAGAATGTAAAAACACTATTTTACCATTTGTGAATCCTTAATGCCCTGTTATTGCAACACTGTGTGAAAGTAAGCATAGCAATTTTGCCATTGTATTGTTCTTACTATTTAACATTAGAATAGCATTATTAAAGTGTAAATAGTCCTCATGTGATAATCTCCTGAGACTTTGGGACTGATGAAGAGGTGTAGAGGTACTGTTTACCTCTCCTCCCCAGCTTGGTCATAGGCTGGACAAAGGGGTCCATACTCTCAGGTTCCCACAACCATCCAAGACCCAGAACTCAATCTGTATCATGAGCAGAATAGGAATGTTCAGATAGTTCCATTAGTATGACCTAGACTGATTTGTAAATTTGTAACTGCTCCTGAGTAATGCCTGAATGAAGGTGCCTTCACGTATACGGCACCCCTTTGCTCTTGTAGAGGACTGATGTAGAGCAAAGGCTTTTCTTTGAAGATCACTTCTTTCCATGCTCTCTGCATGTGCCTTTGCTCAGTGTGTGTGTGTGTAAGTGTGTGTATATACACATTTAGGATTCCCATCTCCCCCAGGAAAGTTTCTTCAGAGGCAGAGGTGGGAAAAGGCAAGGTAAGCCCCTCAGCAACTTTCCACTGTGTGACATGGGGTAAATGAGATAGACAATCTTTGGTGATCACTCTTCTTCTCAAGAGCAAGAGTGGGGGCCAAGAGATGGTTACAAGAGTACAAGTCTCTGGCCTAGCTGATCTCAGAAAAGGAACCTCCAGGAGCACATCAACATGTCCATGATCTTCACCACTCGCACACCCCTGCCAAATTGTGACCAATTTACCTATTTACAAGTAGAATAGAATCCAGTATAATTTAAGCTAACCATTCAGAACAGGCAAAAATAAAAAAATAAAAATCCTTTATGCATAGCACAAATGAGCCAAATATTTCTACTCAATCTTCTAGAAAGACCAGCTTATCTAGCACAGAATTGGGCTGGGGGTGGGGGAAGACTCTGCCTAGAAAGAAGCCTGAACAGGAGGAGGACAGGGTTTAAATTGCCTTGGCTCCCATTCACAGTGGTGTGTGCCAACACACAAAGACCTTCTGTGTCAACCGCCCTTCCTGCCCTCTCTGCAAATGGCATTTCTAAACCAGAGTTTGGCACTGGCCAGGGAACAAAGTTCCCTGAAGCTAATACTGATAAATATGTTGGGGAAATGTTTAGTCAGGTAAAATTTTGAGTATTCCCACTATTAGAGATATGAGACAAATCTGTTCTGTTGGGTTGTGTATGTGGATGCAGACTTGATGGATGTTGCATTTGGATTTGGAAAAAAAGATGTCTAGTAAAATGCACATATTTGGGGAATGTGCACAGAAAAATGAGTATGTTTTTAAGGCATACAGACACACTATTTTCAGTGGGTGTTTATCTCTTGCAGAAAAACAACTGAATGCTATAGTATTTTAAAGAATAATAAATGTAGTGTAGCTTGACTTCCAGAACAGTGACCAGACCTTACTACATCAGCTATATGAAGTCAGCAAGGATGATGAAGCCCTCTGTGTAAGGGTGAATTTTCCCTGAAGCACACTGTAGATGTTACCATTTACTCTTGCCAGAAGCAATATGTTGAATCTCTTTCTTAACTACTTCTACCTCTTTTGCCCACAACTAACTTGATATGAATCATTGTAGTTATATTTTCCACCCTCTGTTAATATTTTATGGGCAAAATTTAACAGGGATATTTGATGCCAGTCATTTCTGTATTTTCCTGGATGCTCACCGAGAGCCTAAATTATGGGAACTGTGCAGATTTTTGTTTTGTTTGCATATGAAGGGTTTCTTTTTTTGTACAAAGGTGTTGTGGTCCAGACACCAGTTTAATGACATCGGGACACCATGACTCCATAGTTTAAGGCCTTTACAGGCATATCTCAATTAATGAAGAAAGTGAAAAAGAAGACTTTTACACCCAATGTCTCCCCCCTTTTTCCTCCATCCTCTGTCTACTTGGAAATTTTAAAGCAGCACTGTCATTGGTGGGATGCTGAAGACAGGCTGGTGAAACAGTGATATTTAATGCTGCATTGCAGTAGCAAGTTTGTAGTGAACAGTACAATAAGGTTTGATCTGGTAATTAATGATATGCTTTTCTGGCCAATCCTACTGTAGGTATGTGTTTCTGCCTACAATCTGCAAGGAAAATAGCAGCTGCTTGTGTGGGCATGTGTGGGCATCAAAACACAGAGTAAAAGTGAAAGCAAACAAGCCTGCCCCATCAGCTGTTAAAAAACAAACAAACAAAAAACAAAAACAGATCTATAGGTTTGGTCACCAAAGTGGAAACCAGGACAAAAGTGGAGGCAGGAGAAAGAAAGAAAAATAATCCCTGAGTTATTTTGGAAGAGGTTTTCAGGTGGTCTCCAAGGTTCAAAATATATTTAATTACGCAAAGTTTACCAGACCTGGTTATTTCATTTCACATGTGCATATTGTTAGAATAAAAAGTCAGCTGAAATTTGTTGAATTCCTTTTTTTTTTGGTGGTGTGGGAATCAGTTTTTATTCACTCCATATTTTTTCTGCCTACGACACAAGCTTTTATGTTACCGAAGTAATGCCCAGGAATATATCTACTTTGTTAGTTTGAAATATATTTTTCACATAATACTGTTACATTGCCATGACTTTTCTGACTGTTCAGTTCCTCAGGAATTTTAAAAATTTGTCCAGCCTTTAGCATCTTTAATTGCTTCAGCAGATGCAATATGCTCCCTTGGACTGTCTGTAGTGACTTATGTCACTTTTCTTGTGTTTTTCCTTTTTTTTTTCTTAAAGAAAGCAACATACTACAGTCGGCCCTTGGTCTCCACTGGGATTTGGTTCCAGGACCACCCCCGGGAATGCCAAAATTCATGGAGGCCCAATTCCATTAAATACAATGGTGTAGTACAATGTTGTCCTTTATTTAAAATGGCAAAATCAAGGTGCTTTTTAGAAAACACATACATACACTTTTTTTAAAGTTAATTACTTTTTTTTTTAAAAGAGCAACAATGAAGTTGGCCCTCCATATCCATTGATTCTTTACCCATGGATTCAACTAT
>NW_024809274.1:0-3162 GCF_019175285.1 Sceloporus undulatus | reverse complement strand
GGTCCCTCCTAGATGTACCTGACACAAACCAGGAGGAGGAGGTGAAGAAGAGGAGGAAGGAGAAGAGGACCTATTAGGGGAGTAGCGGAGAATCAAGAAAATTATTTGATAATGAAGATACTCGAAAACGAGACTAAAAAAAACCCTAAAACTTAAAGGTTTATATATAGTTTTTTAGGATTTAGAAGTAATTTGTAGTTAAATTGAGTATCGATATTTTAGTATATTATTGACCTGATTTTCATTGCTTTTGAATTGTAAAACCTTAATATCTAAATAAAAATTTAACTTCTTTTTGAAAATTGCCTAGATTTCCTTCAACAAAGAGGGGAGAGAGGGAAGGTGAAAGGAAAAGGGAAGGAAGGGGAAGAGAAGGAAAGAAAAAAAAAGAAAGGAAGTGGAATTTGACATTAGATTAAGGGAAAATAAGGGAGATGAAAATTCTATCGTGGAATGTAAAAGGCTTGAACTCACCCCAGAAAAGAAAGAGAGTATTTCAATATTTAAGAAAAATAACCCGGATATCATTTGTTTACAGGAATCCCATATAAAATCAAAGGATATAAGATTGATCAAAAATAACAAATTAGGGAAAGAATATACAAGCACAATTGATAAAAGCAAGAAGGGGGTAATAATATATGTTAAAGATCACTTAGAATCTAAAGAAATATTCAATGATAAGGAAGGACAATTCATTGGAGTGGAGGTTTTCTGGTGTGGAAGGAAAATACTACTAGTAGGGGTTTATGGCCCACAGGAAAACAAAAATGCTTTCTATGCTAAACTAAATGAAATAATAGTAGAATTTGATCATGAACACATAATTATATTAGGGGATTTCAATGGGGTGATTGAACCCAAATTAGATTGATCTTCCAGCAAAAAAATAAATAACAATCAAGGCAAATTGCCTAAAAGTTTTTTCAAATTAATAGAAAAAATTTCTTTAATTGAAACCTGGAGGCATTTGTATAATGACAAGCAGAATTTTACCTTCTTCTCAGAAAGTCACGAATCCTTATCCAGAATTGATTTCTTTCTGGTAACCAACTCGCTGATTAAAGAGGTAGGAGAAGTACTAACTCAACAGAAAGATATAGAAGAAGTATTCTTAGAGTATTATAAGGTTCTGTATATGAAACAAAGGGAGGAAAAAGAAGGGATCCAGGACTTTCTGACAAGTAGTAAAATTCAAACATTAACGGAAGAACAACAGGAAAAATTAAATAAATTAATTACAAAAGAGGAAATTCAAGACGCAATCAAAAAATGTAAAATAGGTAAAGCACCGGGAAACGATGGCTTCATGGCATTGTTTTATAAAACGTTCATGAATGAAATTTTGGAACCCCTACAAAGAGTAATGAATGAGGCGCTGACAGGGAATATACCTGAGACGTGGAAACAAGCAGAAATCACGCTTATTCATAAGGAAGGCAAAGACCAACTGAATCCAGCGAACTATAGACCCATCTCTCTGCTAAACAACGATTACAAAATATTTGCCACAATATTATCAAAGAGACTAAAAGAATGTTTAGCCGAAACAATAGATGAAGAACAAAGAGGATTCCTTCCAAAGCGATATATAAGAGAAAATTTAAGAATGGTATTAAATATACTGGAATATTATGAAAAACATAATGAGAAAAAATTGGGTTTAGTCTTTCTCGATTTCGAAAAAGCTTTCGATTCAGTAAATTGGAATCTGGTTTTGGAGACATTAAAAAAAATTAAAGTGGGAGAAAATTTCAGTAATTGGATGAGGAAGATATATAATAATCAGAAAGCACAATTGAGAATTAATGGAGAAAGAACACAAGTTATAGAGATTCAAAGAGGAACTCGACAGGGCTGCCCACTCTCGCCATTATTATTTATACTTGTTATGGACTTGCTTATAAAGGAAATCAAACTAAATACTGAATTAAAAGGGGTAAAAATAAAGAAATACAATTATAAAATTAGAGCCTTTGCAATGACGTGATTATAATAATAGAAGACCCAATGGAGAATTTGGCAAAATTTTTAAATATATTAGACTTATTTGGTAAAGTCACGGGATGTAAAATTAACAAAGAAAAATCTATTATCCTAACTAAAAACATTTAAAAAGACGAAGAGAAAGAAATAGAAGGAAAATTTGGATTAAAAATGGGAAAGAAAACCCAATATATAGGGGTCCAGATAACAAACAGGTCTATAGAACTGTTTGAAAATAATTACAAGAAGTTATGGTCTAAAATAAGAGAAGATTTAATTAATTGGAACAAACTAAATTTATCAATAATGGGAAGGATATCAGTGATTAAAATGAATGTTTTGCCGAGGATGTTATATTTATTCCAAACATTACCAATAATAAATTCGGATAAACCATTTAAAGATTGGCACAAAGACATAGCCCAATTCATATGGAGAGGAAGGAAACCGAGAGTCAAATTAAAGACGTTACAAGATGCCAGAATTAGAGGTGGATTAAACCTTCCAAATTTAAAGTTGTACTTTGAGGAATGCGCATTAACATGGATTAAAGAATGGGTAGTTCTGGAAGAAGAAAAATTATTGGAATTAGAAGGGGAAGGCTTGAGCTTTGGGTGGCATGCCTATCTAGCGTACGAGAAAGCTAAACAAAACAAAGATTTCATGAATCACAGTATTAGGAAATCCCTAATAAGAGTCTGGAGTAGATATAAAGGAAGGATAATTCAGAAAATGAATGGATGGGTCTCCACCCACGAGGCGTTTCATAGAAAAGAAATGATTAGAGACAGTAAATGGTATAAATATAGTGATTTGATTGAAAATAAGAATGGGGTATGGAGAATCAAAACAAAAGAAGAACTGGCAGAAATAGGATGGAAAGGCTCACATACAGACAAATTTATGAAAGGTTCAAAGTAGATCTTAGAGAATATGGATATGAGAAAAGGGGGGAGGAATCACAATTGGGGAAGATTTTGGCTTTTGAGGATAATAAATTAATTGGTAAAATCTATAAAGTTCTCTTGGAATATGATACAGAAGAAGAGGCAATAAAATATCAGATGATCCAGTGGGCGAAAAATATTGGACGTCCTATACTTCTAACACAATGGGGGAAAGTATGGAAAAATGGTTTCAAATATTCGGCCTCCCAAAATTTGAGGGAAAACTTCT
>NW_024809273.1:0-3162 GCF_019175285.1 Sceloporus undulatus | reverse complement strand
GAGTCTTTCTTTCCCCCATTGTCTTGCATCAGGAAATCAAAACAGCCATTATGTTTCGGTTGTTCTACACAAGTTATTGAAATTTGAAGAACAGGAGTCACATCAGAGCAAATAATCCCTTCCAAACTGTGGATAGGTGACTGTAGTAGTCACCTTTTAAATGGACTTTTATCAAAATATAGTTCAAGCCTGTATAGTCAGTTGAATGCTCAGTACTGCTGCTTGCTACACTCTATAGTGTCTGTGATGTATGTCTGCTTTTTGTAGTAAGAGACTGTGTTTGTGTACCTGTCAAACCTCCATGGTGTAGACATGGGGATGGGGAGAGAAGAGTAAAGAATTTAAAAAGCGAGGTGCACTTTTCAGGCTAACACAGTCTCTTTAGTGTTTGAGCCATAAAGCTATAGCCCCTAAGAGAATCTTCAGTGTTCAGAATTCAAGGATGGATGCTCTGAAACTCACATCTAAAAACAAAAAGTAATAGTGTAAGTCTTTAAAATTATCTTTTTAAAAATAAAGACTTGCACAGAGAGGAAGCATGGCAGCCACTGGGTAGGCAGAAGAGCAGACAGAGATCTGCTGCACCCAGCAAAGGCAGAGGGTGGGGCATTAACCTGAATAATTTGTGACTGTACCGCATTTTACTCACTATATATCAAGCAGTGTAATTCAAGAGTGTTGGTGAGATTCTTTCCCTTGACTAGAAAATAGTTTTTAGTGTGAAAAATCCTTATCTCTCATTTGTATCTTCCATACAACACCAGACCATTTCCTTATATTTTGTAATTGGAGACATATTGGGTATGTTCACAAAATCTAATTATAGTAGTTTAATACCACTTCATGGCTCTATCCCATGGAATACTGGGATTTCTCATCTGCCAAGGAGTACTCAGAATTTTCTGCCAGAAGGTTTGAGTGTTGTAATTTGATAAAAGGCACCTCACTGAGCTACAAATTCCAGGTTTCCATAGGATGGAGGCATAGGATGGTGCATGTACTGCAGTTAGCCCTTCTTATACACTGATTTTTTATACACAGTTTCAGGCATCCATGGTTTGAAAATGTTCCAAAAAAGTACAAATTTCAAATATCAAACCTTGATTTTCCATTTTTATAATGGACACCATTTTTCTATGTGATTATATTTAATGGGACTTGAGCATCCATGGATTTTGTTATCCACGGGGGATCTTGGAATCAAACCCCAGCGTATAACAGGGGTTCACTGTAGTTAAACTGATGTCAAACTGCTTCAGTTTTGCAGTGTAGATGCTTCCACTGTCTCGCTTTCCATCTCCTTCAGACTTCTCCTCACATCAGACTGGATAATTTGCTCTGAATCCAAATCAGGATAATCTGACATGCTCTGACTCTCATCCAAATCAGTCGGAATCAGCGCAGTTCTCTTCATAATTTGGGATTTGTCTATAACCATTACATGTCTTGTTCTCTAAAAGTAAGTCTCCAAGTTCTGTGGTGGTGACAAGTGTGCTGCAAGAATATCAGTGGTTGATATCTTTATCTATATTAAGAACCAGTACAGTATAGTGGTTAGAGTGTTGTCTGGAACTTGAAGACATCCAAGTTAAAGTCTCCAGTGAGTATGTGATGAAACTCTGAGTGACTGTGGTCAAACAAACACCTCATTCCTAGCATTTCACACATAATTGTGAAGAACAGGAGAGCTATGCAATGGATGAAAGGAAGGATAGCTGTGTACTAACATATTAGCAGTTTTTTTGGATGGAAGCAAGCATAAATCTTGCAGCCTAAGGGACTAGTCGCAAAGAACCCTTCTCTCCTCGAAAAATCTGAATGCATAAAAATCTATTTCAATGTCTGGACAGATCACTTTTCACTGGATTGTTGCCATCTTTTCCATCTCCTAATGTGCACCTTGTCTTCTTATATTAGAAATCTCTCTGAAAAGGGACAGTTTTTCTGATGGAATTTATCTGCTGCCTCTGTTGTATTGAAATTTCAGCATGCACTTCGCCCCATCCATTTCCCTCACGGAATTGAAGAAATGCCCTTGTTTGATGGAGTAAGCAATCTGACATCTTTTAAGAGCAAAGCTGCAATGTTTGATCCTGTTGAACAAGTGTAAGGCATGTGCAAGTAACATCTAGTGCTTCATAGGGGCATAAAAGCCGAGGGCTTCTCTGGCCACTTTTGTTGCATTCACCTTTCATCCCACATAAAGTTAATGAGGTGGAACTAACGGGTCTGTCCTTGCATAAGTGAGCAAGAAGTCTGACAAACTAATTCTCCCTGATAATCAGAGCAAATTAGTCTTGTAGTCTACTGAATTGGAAGGAATCTTCATGGCATCAAGCCTGAGGAACAGTAATAAATCTATTTTTACTATTTATAAGTAATAATATTATAATTGTTGGGAAAACATGGCTATACAGTAGTCTTACTTAAATTACCTTGCACAGAGTCAACTTCTTACCCAAATGAAGAGTTTGGATAATTATTAATGACATTTTTTTAAATTAAATTGAGACCTCGTTAATAAAGATTCCAGGTCCATTATGAAACATATGTTTTTGTTTGCATGCATATATGCATGATTAAAAAAAACACATTCATATCTAAAATTTATTTACATGGACTCTAAATATGAAGTATTAATGAAGAGAACTTCAAAATTGGTTTAGAAAGATTTTAAGCAGTGAGATTTTAATCAGTTAGAATATTGTTAGTTCATTTGACTCAGAACTAAAGGCAATACCTATATTAGAAGAGGAGTTCTTTTTCCCTTTTTATTTCTTGCGGTGCATGGCGCTAATAAGGAATGAAAATAGACAATGTAAAATGTAGTTCCCTTCTTATGAAGAATGGTAGATCTTGTTTATGAAATCACAGAATTTCTTGCATTACATCCAGTCCCATGACAATGCACCTAGATCTCTCTCACATTACACTGTTATAGCACCATGATTTCATATGATGGCTGCATCCGATGGAATCCTGGGTATTTTTTGTTTGTTTGTTTTGGTTAGGCAGAAGCACTTTCTGGCTGTGAATTCTAAACACCTCTCCCAGGATGCCATAGGATGTTGCACAGCAGCAAAAGTTGAATACATAGTGGTATTACTATGTATTTTGCAATCCTGGTGTACAAGACCCAGTGCACCAACTATCACAACATTA
>NW_024809272.1:0-3162 GCF_019175285.1 Sceloporus undulatus | reverse complement strand
GAAGGTTCTTCTGGAAGCTTCCGTGAGAAGGAGATATAAGGCCTGAGAGACCAAGAGACAGTTGGGGGAATTGTGTCGGTTGGAGATCGAGAGAGAGAGTTAAAGAGCGGATCTTGGAAGTTAGTCTCAGAATTGGATGTTTAGGTTTATTTATTTCTTTAATAGCTTGTATGAACTAAATATTATATACTTACAAATATTGTTCCTGCAAGACTCTTAATATCTTGTATGACTTAAATTTGAGTTATATTTTGTTATTTATAGTAAATATCTCCTTGGAGTATCTACTACTCGACACTCCTTTTACATGTGGTTTGGTTGCTTGGACCACCGGAGATCATCACAGAGAGTCAGTTGGAAAAGCCCATCTCATTCCAGAAAATAAAGGTACTTGAGGAGTTTGCGCTCTACGTCTTTCTGTAATGATAGCTACAAAACTGATAATAGCATTTGGGACATTTAGTCTTTTAAAAACAAATAATGCAGATTTAAATGCTGCTTTAAAACCTCTTTCCATCTGCCAGCTTTGTGCTGGTTTTGGGGGGAAATGAGAAAGTGTTGGGAGGGAGGGACTGCCAACAGAATTAGGAGAAGCATTGCAGGCTATGGACAGTTTGCGGCCAAGAAAGGTCCAAAACACACGGCAGCAATAGTCCATTTTGAGTGCACTTTAACTGCCCTGGCCCAGTGCTAGGGAATCCTGGGAAATGGAGTTTATTGGGCCACCAGAGCTCTCTGACAGAGAAGGCTCAAAGTCTCACAAAATTACATTTCCCAGAATTCCCTAGCACTGAGCCAGGGCAGTTAAAGCGGTCTCAGACTGGATTATTGCTGCAGTGTGTTTTGGACTTAGGTGACCCTTGGCAAATCACACTCTCTCAGCCACAGAGGATGGCTATGGCAACCCCTCTCTGAAGAATCTTGCCAAGGAAACCCCATGATAAGGTTGCCTTTGGGTTGCCATAAGTTGGAAATGACTTGAAGACACACATGAAGAACATAAAAAAGGTCTGCAGTTATTTCTCAGGTTGTACATGGGAATGGGAGGCAGTGTGGTGCAGTGGTTTGAAACCAGCTGGGTGCCTTGGGCAAGAAGTCACACTCTCTCAGCCTCATGGAAGGCAATGGCAAACCTCCTCTGAACAACTCTTGCCAAGAAAACCCCAGGAGAGGCTCCCCAGATGTCGGAAATGACTTGGAGCCACACCACAAGAAATGACAAAGACTCAAGAAAGAGACAGCGTGGTTCAGTGGCTAGAGCATTGGACCATGACCCTGGAGACCAGGGTTTAAATTCTCTCTTGGCAATGGAAACCCACTGAGTGACCTTAGGCAAGTCACACTCTCAGCCTCAGAGGGAGGCACTTGCAAAACCACTTCTGGACAAATCTTGCCAAGAAAAGCCGCGAAAGGCTTCCCTTAGGGTCGCCATAAGTCAGAAACGATGGAGGCACACAATGACAACCAGAGCAGTACACTGGTGCCTCGGGATACGAAATGATCGGGTTACGAAAGGAATGGCGGAACGAATTAATTTCGTAACCCGAGGCACCAGTGTAATACCAATGACACAAGGCAGCTAGGGAAAAATGAAGGAAGGAAGAAGGAAAGTAACGAAGAAAGAAAGAAAAAAGACTTGGGAGTTGTAGGCCTTGGTTCAGAGGGATTGGAGTGACCTTACTGCAGGGCAGGACCAGTGTTGCCAACAAGCCTCGAAGACATTTCCCGACATATTTTACCAAAATGCACAGAATCCCCCCACCCATATTACCCTGAATATTCAGTCAAAACCCCGGAATGATCCCGGAATGTTAATAATAATAATAATAATAATAATAATAATAATAATAATAATAGGATTTATTTATATATTTATTAATATGGTGGATCTTTTGCAAATATATATAACCTTAATTGAATAAAAATAATTGTAACTTATTTCAACTCTCAAAATTACCATTGGACCAATCAATAAGATATTTATTTTGGCATGAAGGGGGTCCAGGAAGCTTTGTGCCAAATAGAAACGTGTTCGGCTGCAACCACACTTCAGAAATAATCCAGTTTGACACCGCTTTAGCTGCCCTGGCTCAGTGCTACGTAATCCTGGGAATTCTATTTTTGTGAGACATTTAACCTTCTCTCTCAGCAAACTCTGGTGTGATAACAAACTACAATTCCCAGGATTTCATAGCACTGGGCCATGGCAGTTAAAACGGTATGAAACTGGATTGTCTCTGGAGTGAAGATACAGCCTGAGTTGGGTCCTAGACACACTGCAGAAATAATCCAGTTCAAGACTGCTTTACTTGCCCTGGCTCAGTGCTAGGGAACCCTGGGAAATGTAGTTTTGTGAGAGAGAGCTCTGGTGCCACAATAAACTACAATTCCCTTGCATCTGAGGAAGTACGGTTAAGTCTAGGAAAGCTCATGTTGCCAAAGTTTTCTTTCAGTGAGTCTCAAAGGTGCTACAAGATCTCTCTATCATCACTGCCATTATTATTATCATTATTAAATCCAAATGCAGCTGAAGAAGTGGACTTAAACTGGCAACGCTGATATACTGTAGACTCATTCTCTGGAGCTGTGATCTGGAAGCGTGGAGGCAATTCCCTTGTCAAACCAGGGAATCCTGGGAATTGTAGTTTGTTGTGACACGTATGTATATATACAGTATATATGTATGAGTATATATGTCTGTATGTGTATAATGTGTGTGTATATGTGTGTCTGTATGTCTCTCTCTCTCTCTCTCTCTCTCTGTGTGTGTGTGTATCTGTGTATGTTTATGCATGTTCAACTGAGGCCTCAGAGAAGGTTCTGGAACATTCTCCATAGTCACAAACAGCACACAAAATGGCTGCCAGAACTAGGGTTGCCATAACTCCAGACCTCCAAAACGGGAAAAATGGGTAGGACAAAATTTTCAAATGTAGGACACAGAAAAAATGTGTCCTACGTTTGAAAATTTTGTCCTACATTTTTCCATGGAGGGGAGCGGAGGCCAAGCGGAGAGGGAAAGCCTCCACTTAAGGAGGTTTTTCCTCCCCGCCTGGGCCCCGGGCCTCGCCGCGATCGGGGCCTCCCTTCCTTCCCCGGCCTCCGCAGAGGCTGTGGAGGAAGGGCCAGGCCTCGCGCAATCGCCGGGGCCTCCCTTTCTTC
>NW_024809271.1:0-3163 GCF_019175285.1 Sceloporus undulatus | reverse complement strand
ACAGATGTTGGCAAAACGTCAGGAAGAAAATTTTCTAGAACATGGCCACATAGCCTGAAAAGTCCACAAAAAACCATGGATGCCAGCCATGAAAGCCTTCGACTTCTCACTGCTAAATGTTGCCCCAATTATGGTTATATCACATTCCCCTTGGTTTAATATACTGCTATTGGGAAAATGTGATCCTAGAATGGATTGGTTAAATCAGGAGGGTGGTTGAGCTTTTCCATGATTGAACAAAATGGCTACTTCATCCAGCTCAAGGCTAATCAATGTGGAATGGTACTGGTCACCAAGCCATTGGTTGCCAGTCCCTGACATGTTTCTGGGAAGGCTAGAAATAATTAGAACCAATGGACACAATTATGGTGCCAGTCTCTGGTACATTGGGTGGGGGAATTGCTGGTCCTCCATGTCAGATAACCTGAGAAGTACTTACTGAGAAGTAATATTTATTTCCCTTGGTATCTGCTGGGGCTTGGTTCCAGGACCCCCCCATAGATACCAAAATCTGTGGTTGCTCAAGTCTCGTTATATACAATGGCATAAAGTGGCATCCCTTATATAAAATGGTAAAATCAAGGTTTGCTTTGGGGTTTTTTTAAAAAAATATTTTAGAGCAGTGGATGGTTGAACCTGTGGATGAAGAATCCATGGATATGAAGGGCTGGCTATATTTCCATATTAAGTTATAAAATAAGCTGTATATAGTTTTTGTGGGTTTTTCAGGCTATGAGGCCATGTTCTAGAAGAGTTTAATCCTGATGTTTCACCAGTAGTTGTGGCTGGCTTCTTCAGAGAATGCTGGTATGGAACAGAGTGGGGTGTGTGTGTGTATGTGCGCACGCGCACGCACACACACACATATACACACTATTGGTTGAGAGGAAGCAATTTACATGTTAATCTGTGTATTGTTCTGTTGTTGAATGCAAGGCCTCAGGGTGTCTATTTAATTAATTATCCATTGTCTTCTGGGAAACCCCACTCACCCTGAAGGGTTTGCATTAGCATGGGCTGGGTCTTGATTTTGATGTTTTTCAGGACTGGTAGCCAAACTTTGTTTAAGAGTTTCTTCTTTCTTGTAAACAAAGTGTAGCTACCAGTCCTGAAAAACACCAAAATCAAGACCCAGCAAATACAAATGAGAAACACCCAGGGTGAGAGGGGTTTCTCAGCAGACAATGGATTATTAAATAGGTTTTTGTGGGTTTTTTGGGCTGTGTGGCCATCATGTGTAAATTTACAGTGCTTTATAAATAAAGGTTAATAATAATAATAATAATAATAATAATAATATGTTCTAGAAGAGTTTATTCCTCACCTTTCGCCAGCATCTCTGGCTGGCATCTTCAGAGAATGCTTGCCTGGAAAGTAGGTGTGTGTGTGTGTGTGTGTGTGTGTGTGTGTGTACTGTGTGACCTGGAAAGGCAGGAGTGATTTGCGTGTGTCTTGGTCTGTTGCTAATGGCAGGCCTCAGGGTGGGAGGGTCTGCAAAAGAGGATGAGTGTCTGCTTGATGGCGCTCATTGTCTGCTGGGAAATTTCTCATTTGCCTTTGTTGAGTCTTGATCTTGCTATTTTTCAGGACTGGTAGCCAAACCTTGTTTACTTTAAGGATTTCCTCTTTCCTGTTGAAATTGTCCAGATGTTTGTGGATTTCAATGGCTTCCCTGTGCATCCTGACATGGTAGTGGTTGCCATGGTCCAGAACGTCAGTGTTTTCAAACAGTATTTTATGCCCAGGATGGTTTGTGGCATGTTCTGCTACTGCTGATTTTTCTGGCTGACCCAGTCTGCAGTGACTCTCGTGTTTCTTGATTCTTGTTTGCGCACTGCGTTTGGTGGTCCCTATGTAGACTTGTCCGCAGCTTCATGGTATGCGGTAAACTCCTGTGGCTGTGAGAGGGTCTTTCTGGTCCTTGGCTGAGCAAAGCATTTGCTGGATTTTCTTCGTCGGTTTGTAAACCATTTGAAGGTTGTGTTTCCTCACCAGTTTCCCTATTCTGTCTGTGACTGATGTATGGTAAAAATACCTTACCTTTGGGTGGTTGTTTGTCTTCCCTCCTCTGGGTTTTTCTGGGCCTGGCAGCCCTTCTGATGTCTGAGCTGGAATAACCATTTGACTGTAGAGCCTGGTCTAGGTGCTTTAATTCATCTTCCGAGAAATGGGCTTTGCAGATGCATTTTGCCCGGTCTACCAGTGTTTTGATTGTGCTTCTTTTTTGTCTTGGGTGATGGTTGGAGTTCTTATGCAGGTATCTGTCTATATTGTAGGTTTTCTGTATGCTGTGTGACCCAAACGTTGGTTCGGTTTACGGATGACTAGGACATCCAAGAATTATTAAATAAATGGACACCCTGAGGCCTTGCCATTCAGCAACAGAGCAATGCACAGATTAACTTGTAAATTGCTTACTCTGAACTAACAGTATATATACCTCACTCTCTTCCATACCAGCATTCTCTGAAGATGTCAGCTACAACTGCTGTTGGAACGTCAGGAATAAACTCCTCTAGAACATGGCTTCATAGCCCGAAAAGCCCACAAAAAACTATGGATGCCAGCTGTGAAAGCCTTCAACTTCACATGAGCTGTATATGTTGTATCATAGTACTGGGAAGAAGGATAGATATGTTTAAGGAGTGTGCTGAGAAGAATTTGTTGGTTGGAACTAGGGCCAGATTTATGCACAAGCTTAGGAGCTCAAATTCTGGGGGAGCCTCTAAATACAAAACAAATCTGTTAGAATACTACACATTTTCTTTGTAATGCTATGGGATTTCAATGTCTAGAAGCCTCAGTATGTCTTAATCCATCCCTGCCTGGAAAAGTCTTAAATGTTTCGAGTAGCTTCAAGTAAATCATTATTTTGATTTAAGACTTCAGAAACTTTTCACTTCATCTCTTTTCATTTCAGCTCCAAAGCAGAAGCTAGCTTTGGCTCATTTCCCCTAATTCTAGGTTAAATATAACAGAGGAATCAACAAAAGGCTATAATACTTTTCTTTCCTTTTCTTTATCTGCCATAATTGGATGAACATGTCAGATGTAGTGGTCCTTTTTAAGGGGACAAGGTGTGCCAATTTTCTGAGATACAGGTCCAGATTATAAAAGTGGACCTGTGTTTTGTGGGATTTGTTTCTTTTGCGTGGGTTTTGTT
>NW_024809270.1:0-3163 GCF_019175285.1 Sceloporus undulatus | reverse complement strand
TAATAATAATAATAATAATAATAATAATAATAATAATAATAATAATATGTCCCTGGTGCTTGTCCTTTGCTTTTCAGCCCCTCTGTCTGGTCAGTCCAGTTTGGGAGAAATATCAGAGGAGGTGGTAAATTCTGTGGCAGTGCTCACTACCTTCTCACAGTTGACCACATAGGACTTTATCACACAGGGGCAATTGGAAGTATAAACAAGGATTATCCCATGAAAATTGCACATTCGCAATTAAGATTTTCACACAACGTTGCAATTAAATGGCCATTATCCCAGGGATATACCAGAAATATTGCACAATTGTGATAAAGCTTTACATATGACATCGTGTTGAAAAGTGATTAAAATGGCATTAACCCATGAATAACCAGGCAATAAACAGCAACAAATCATTCATGCGAAAATCACAAAAATCCTTTCTTGCTGTTTATTCCCTGGTTATTTCTGGGATAATGGCTCTTTTATCACACTGTGTCTGAAAATCTAAGTTGCTATTTAATAGTAATTGTGTGATTTTCATGGGATAACCCCCCTTTAAACTTCCAATTTTCCTCCATGTGATAAAGTCCATAGGGTGCATGTATACTATAGAAACAATGCAGTTTGACAGCACTTTAAGTAGTGTAGCTCCATCCTATGAAATCCTGGGACTTGTAGTTTTACAAGGTCTTCAATGTTCTCTGCCAAAGTATGCTAGTGCCTCACTAAACTACAAATCCCAGGATTTCTGTAAGATGGAGCCATGACCATTACAGTGGTGTTAAATGCATTTTTTTTCTACAGAGTAGATGCACCCTAATTGTCAAAATGAAAAGACTCTCAGAAATAAAGGTAGAAGTGGACCCTGGGATTCAGATGTAGTCATTTAAAAAAAAAATCTTTATTAAAAGGAGGAAAGGAAACATAGAATTAAATGGAGTCTAGAGTAATACAGATTCTTAACAAATCAAATTTCAAACATCTTCCAGTAATTCAACAAATGCATGATACATGGTTCTGTACCTAACATGATTCTCTTGTCTGATATGTGTTTATTAAATATCATAAGAAGAATGAAATAAAAGCATAAAAGCACACTGGTTCTGTCTAAACAGGTTCTTATCACCTTATAAAGTCGTGTCCATAAGCAGTGTGTCTTTCAAAAAATCTTTCTGTTCTTTTGGAGGCTCTACATGGCATGAGTTATCATTTACATATTCAATAAACATCAACCAGTCCTCCTGGAACGTGTTGTCCTTTGTGTCCTTGATAAACTCTTATATTCTGTGAAAGTTTTTCCAGGCGCAGGTGTTCCATATTCTGTTCCACCAATAATCCCAAACATTTAAGAGTTAAGAGTTCAAAGTTCTGAGCCTACATAGAAAACTATGGTAGTTTGAATTTCACCCATGTTCAATTTTCGAATGGGATAAGTCCTTATTTTAAAAAATAATAGAAAGGCATCCCATGCATCCTGCTTCTGCAAATAATTTCTTTATGGTATTAAATTTGCTCTTTTGTAATTGCATAATTATGGAGCATGTCCAAAGGAGAGCGACTAAAATGGTGAAGGGTCTGGAAACCATGAAACCCTTTGAGGAACGCCTTACGTTGCTGGGGACGTTTAGCCTGGAGAAAAGAAGGTTAAGAGGTGATATGATAGCCCTGTTTAAATATTTGAAGGGATGTCATATTGAGGAGGGAACAAATTTGTTTTCTGCTGCTCCAGAGACTAGGACCCGGAGTAATGGATGCAAGCTGCAGGAAAAGAGATTCCAGCTCAACATTAGGAAGAACTTCCTGACAGTAAGGGCTGTTCGACAGTGGACCACACTTCCTTGGAGTGTAGTGGAGTCTCCATCCTTGGAGGTCTTCAAATGGAGGCTGGATGGCCATCTGTCGGGGATGCTTTGATCTGGATTTCCTGCATGGCAGGGGGTTGGACTGGATGGCCCTTGCGGTCTCTTCCAGCTCTATGATTCTATGATTCTATGCATGAAGTCTTTTTTTAGCCATGATATAAAATCTGTTATACATAACCATAACTGTCGTACATGCCGTGGTATATTCTCGGCCAGTTTTTAACCATCAGTAAACTGAATGCATATGGTACAATGCAAAAAGCCACCCAAAAAGATGCTACTGCATGTGCAACAGTTATGGTTGGAGAATTCCACTTACTACTCAGTTCTGCAACCATAACTGTCGTATATGTGGTGGCACATTCTAGGATGGTTTGTAACCACTCATCTGTGCCTGTACTGTACTGTTTAATTCACTGATACTGTGGAAACAGCAAGCACATTGGAAAATACACAACTGGTTGGGCAATGTTGGAATTCAACAGAGAGTGGGATAGTGTGGCCACCTCTTAACTATGTGAGTGTCGATTTACATTATGTAAGCATTGTGATCTTAGCTTGTGATTCTTTCTGGTCTTGACATCTCATTCAGGTGCTGTTACTTGGGAATCTAAAGAAGCAGAAGTGGATTTTAATTATTAGAGGGGACATATGGGAAATGGTGTCCTCCCAAAGGCCAGCCGAACCATATCATTCCACCTGAGGCAAAAATGGTTAGGAGGCCCCTGCTTCAGCTGGGTAGATTTTTTGAGAAGAGTCATGTTGGCTGAATTTTTGGAAGAGGCAGTTTAGCAGCTCATCCCTCTAGTCTCAGCTAACCAGCATGGTGTCGTGGTTTGTGTGTTGGATTAGGACTCCAAGAGACCAAGTTTCGAATCCTCACTCAGTCATTCAAACCTCTGGATGACCTTGGACAAGTCACACTCCCTCATTGCCCTCTAAGGAAGGCAATAGCAAACTACCTCTGAATAAATCTTGGTAAGAAAATCCTATGATAGGCTTGCCAGAGAACCTTTTTTTAAAAGGCACATACTAAAAATAGGTTTTGTCAGAATATTTGGTTCCAATCAAATTCGGAGAATTTCATGTGTTGTTTTGGTGTTGCTGAAGGTACAGTGCAATTCAGGGTGTGAGCTAGAAGCAACCTTTAAACTCATTATGAGTATGTGGACTAAGGTGCCCTTGGAAGCACATGGAAAATATCTCACTGAGGTTTTTCCTATGCTACATAATAACAGAACTTTAATACCACTGTAATTGTCATGCTGTAGTGAGACAGAGATAGAGACTGGGAGAGTTGGGAGGGCTGAAGA
>NW_024809269.1:0-3164 GCF_019175285.1 Sceloporus undulatus | reverse complement strand
GGAAAAAGTAAGGATGTTACTTACAAGTGATTACATGATTTGCAAAAGGAACTCTGTTATACCTTTGTTTCATCCAACATCTGAAAACAGTAATGTAAAAGAACCTATGGATCCTTCATTCAATGATAGGTTCGTCTGCACAAATACATATGAGACGTCGACAGACATAGATGAAATAATGGGTCTTCTCTGGCACAGGTAAATAATGGATTTAGAATATTTTGTGTGAGTATACCTGCCAAAAGGTAAAAGATCCTGCCTGATTTTGAAAGCTAAACAAGGTCAGTACTTGGTTAGTACTTGGATAGGAGACCACCAATGAATATCATGTGCTGTAGGCTATATTTCAGAGGAAGGCATTGGCAAAACACCTCTTGTTTAAGAAAACCCTATGAAATTCATGGAGTCACCATAAATTGACAAGCAACTTGAAGGCGCGCGCACACACACACACACACACACACAGTTTTAACCACACATCTGTCCGTTACAGAAGTGGAAAGAATAGATCTCTTTCCACTATGTGGACCTATAATGTCAATAATGTATAGTGTGCATTTACACTATAGAAATAATGAAGTTTGACACTGTAACTGTCATGGCTCCATCCTACAGAACCATGGGATTTATAGTATTGTGAGGCACTGTCCTCTTTCACAGAGAAGGTTAAAGACCTTACAAAACTGCAAATCCCAGGATTCCATAGGATGAAGCTACAACACTTAAAACTGAGTTCAACTGCATTATTACTAAGGTGTAGATGAATCCATAGCGACAAGGGTATTTAGCATGGACAGAGGAGATATGAGTTGTAGTTTCTACCAAAATGTACAAAATGATCTTGAGCTATTCTCTCCTCTCCCCTCGCTCACACACACACTCAGCTTACTTAACAGGGTTGATGTCGGAATGAGAAGGATAAATAATAATAATAATCATAGAATCATAGAGTTGGAAGAGACCGCAAGGGCCATCCAGTCCAACCTCCTGCCATGCAGGAAATCCAAATCAAAGCATCCCCAACAGATGGCCATCTAGCCTCTGTTTAAAGACCTCCAAGGAAGGAGACTCCACTACACTCCAAGGGAGGGTGTTCCACTGTTGAACAACCCTTACTGTCAGGAAGTTCCTCCTAATGTTGAGGTGGAATCTCTTTTCCTGGAGCTTGCATCCATTGCTCCAGGTCCTAGTCTCTGGAGCAGCAGAAAACAAGCTTGCTCCCTCCTCAATATGACATCCCTTCAAATATTTAAACAGGGCTATCATATCACCTCTTAACCTTCTTTTCTCCAGGCTAAACTTCCCCAGCTCCCTAAGTCGTTCCTCATAGGGCATGGTTTCCAGACCTTTCACCATTTTGGTCGCCCTCCTTTGGACACGCTCCAGTTTCTCAATGTCCTTTTTAAATTGTGGTGCCCAGAACTGGACACAGTATTCCAGGTGGGGCCTGACCAAGGCAGAATAGAGTGGCACTATTACTTCCCTTGATCTAGACACTATACTTCTATTGATGCAGCCTAATATCGCATTAGCCTTGTTAGCTGCCGCATCGCACTGTTGACTCATGTTCAACTTATGGTCTACTTGGACTCCTAGATCCCTTTCACACATAGTTTCATTCAGCCAGCCTTGTCTAGCCCACATTTTACAAGATTGTTTGCAAGAATATCATGGGGAACATTGTAAAAGGCCTTATTGAAATCAAGATATACTATATCCACAGCATTCCCTTCATCTATCAAGCTGGTAATTTTATCAAAAAAAGAGACCAGGTTTGTCTGGCATAACTTATTTCTCAGAAACCTGTGTTGACTTTTTGTGATTATGGCATTGCTTTCTAGATGTTCACAGACTCTCTTTTTAATGATCTGCTCTAGAATCTTTCCTGGTATAGATGTCAGACTAACTGGATGATAATTGTTTGGATCCTCTTTTTTCCCCTTTTTGAAGATGGGGACAACATTTGCCCTCCTCCAGTCTGCTGGGACTTCTCCTGTTCTCCAGGAGTTCTCAAAGATTATTGCCAATGGCTCCGACATTACCTTTGCCAGTTCTTTTAATACCCTTGGATGGAGTTCATCTGGTCCTGGAGACTTATATTTGTTTAGGTTAAACAGGTATTCCTGTACTATCTCTATAACAACAACAACAACTCTAAAGTACACTGGCCTGAGCTCCTAAGAAGGAAAACATGATACAAAATGAAGAAATGAACTATATTACAACTCAGGTTAATTAGAATTTAACTTAGGTTCGATACAGACAGCCAAAAGCACTGTTGTGGGGCCGATTTTAGGCACCCAAACCTTCTAGCGGAGCCTGTGCACCATCTTGCTGGTGCCCTGCCCACATGTGACAGATGGGCATCCGCGCACCCAAACAGAAGCGGCAGTGTCAATGCGCGCAAGCGCCATTATGGCGGCTTCTTTTTAGGGCACGCATCGGTGTCGTACTGTGGGGTTGGCACAGTGCTGATGAGGGGCAAAATGGGCGCCATGGAGGCACCTGTCTGCCCATAGTTTCCTCTCATGACTGCCAATGCTTACAAGAATGTGTAATCCAGTTAATGCAACTGAGAATGAAAGAAGAATACTACTGAATCAGGCCAACGGTTCTGTGATCACAGTGGTGAACCACATATCTCTGGGACTGGGAGACCAAAAGCACCTAGGAAGTGATAACTCTATTATTCTTAAGCAAGAATAAGCAAAATGACTAAACTGGGGCTGTTGTACATTGGACATATAATGAGTCAATGTGACTTATTTAAAAAGATGATAATGCTTGGTAGATTGGAAGGCAATATTAAAAGAGAGAGACAGTAGGTGGACTGCTCTGCAGGTGGACTGATTCAATCAAAGAAGCCTCATCCCTAAGTTTGCAAGACCTGAGCTGTTGATAACAGGCATTTTTGGAGGTCTCTCATTCATAGGGTCACCATTTAACTTGAGGTCTACTTGACAACCAGTAAGAACAACAACAACATACTACTAGTAGTAGTAATCAAAGACATACAGCTGTTGGACAAAGACAACAGACATTTTAATGGAATTTAAACTGTGCTTTGCTTTGGGTTCACTTACAGTAATTCCAGTAAATCTGTAAGTTCTTTATAAGTTTATCCCAGCTCTGAGAAAATGTGGAATTCTGGATCAATGCCTTTA
>NW_024809268.1:0-3164 GCF_019175285.1 Sceloporus undulatus | reverse complement strand
AAAAAAAATTCAAATTTCAGCAAACAAAAGTAACCTAATGTAATAAGGTACCTATTATTGTCAGAAAAAAACTACCCCTCTTCTCCAACATCCCCAAGATCACATTTTACTCCATTGATAATTATTCAGATTCTGGGCAAGTATAATTATATATTCTAATTGATTTTCAGTCAAAGGATAAAGCAGATGTTCTGCATTGAATTGGGGTTGTTATCCTTTTGTCAAAAATTAGTATGAAAAAGGCAATTTGTTCATAATTATAATTTTAAAAGCTATGAAATGTAATGTTGCGCCTGAGCCTGCTCAGCACATCACAGAACACATTTTATAGGAGTACATTCTCTTTTCACTCAATAGGCCTTGAACCCTAATCAGACATGCTTACTGCTCCTTACATATCATAAAATCCCATCAACCTAACAAATATAGAATTAAATATATTAAAAGTAAAATAGAATTAAATGCAATTCAATTTACTATGATATTTAGAAGAGCTTTAAAACAAATACAGATTTTAGCAATATGTCTAATGATGGTGCGTGGTTATGTATGATACCAATTGCCAGAAACAACTTCACAGGTTATTATTTTAGACTGCAAGACATTTTGGTATAATATATTACATAATGACATAAGTAGATAAATACTGTATTTTAAATACAGTTCCTAATAACATTTCATTTAAGACCTGAAAATCTGCAATATTAATGTGTTTCCAAGGATTCAAAATTTCTGTAATTGAAACATTTTTTGTGAAAGGACCATCTAGGAATCCTTAGAAAAATATTTTGTAGAACTGCTAAGATACTTACAGCCTTAATATCAGATCATGTCCTAATTATTAGAACCTAATATATAATGGCCAAATGAGGCCTGCAACAAAATCTTGCAATGTAATTGTTCTTATTCAAGTTTTCAGCCATGCACCCATGCCCTTCTCCTAGATGTTCTCCATCTCCTCGTATTACATAGATGTCAGCACTCCATGCCACACAAGCTTAGTCAGCTTTCATGACATTGTTGTTGTTTTTCTCCCTTCTCTTGGGATTTGTACTTTTGAAAACCCTGGACTTCCTCCAAACCTTCTGTGAACCCTTGTGTGCATGAATGGTACAATTTTGGTTATCTAATAATCTACTGTTGCAACAACAGCCAGTTTAAAAGAAGATGCCATATTAAACCACTCATATAAATAGGATACTAGCACTTCCTTGTAAGTTTAAGTACAATTATTATACAGCTGACCTTGTCCTTAGCTCAATGATCTGGAAGCTATAGCTTCCTTTTAAATAGTGATGACCTTCAAAGAATTATTACTGATTAAAGGGGCTATTTTTGGAAGAGCTTTCATCCAAAAACATACTATATCTCATCTAATTATAACCTCTTTATTCAGGGAATTTATTACCTGGGACTTCAAAATTGCTGAATGAGTTTTTATTACCTAATGTACCCAGTTACATATTTAGAATTCGTAAAATTTAAAAAATAAAAGTAAAGGTATTTTCAGAAGTTTTGTTTTTAAAAGCTGTTTAGTCTACAATGCACATTCTATTATCAACAGTACAAAAGCTTTTAAAAAACAAAGTTTATTTTATTTTATTTTATTTTTTATTATATTTGTAATATTCCATTCATTAATTACCATTCTATTATATCCCACCTGTCCTAAGCAAATTCATGGAATTACTTTAAGTCAACAGATGACTTGAAAGAACATAAATACATGAATGAATGAAAAGAAAATGCAGAATGTTACTTGAATGGCTTTGTCATTTCCTTGCAAGTCTGTCATGGAAGTAGCTTCTCAACAGATTGTAGCCCACCAGGCCAGTGTCATGAGAGGTCTTCAAGCCACCTGTCCCTTGCATCTTTCCTCTCAGAGTTTCAACTAGCTCTTAGGAGGTATTCACTATAGCCTTCAAAGTCCTGCTGATTATCCTACCTGGGCCAATTGACAAGTGAGTTCCATCCAATGCTACTGGCCACTCCTGGATGTCTAACCACAAATGCTTCCAGGAGCTTCACTTCCTATACTACCTCAGTAATTTTTACAGCAGCAGCATTACCATTTACAGATATAGCATTGTTATTCACAAAACTGCAAACTGATGGATGTGTCATGCATTCCCTTGGTGGGTGAACTTGAGAGTGGCTTTCATAAGACCACCACATTAATAGAAGTGAGCCAGGAATTTCACGGATGATTCTCCTAGGCCTCCAGATGCCCTTTTGCAGCTAGATTGGGGCTGCGGCAACCACATGCAAGGTGCAAAAAGGAGCCGCACAAAGTGGCTCCTTTTTGAACTCTGCAAAGGGCATGATAGCTGTGGCGCCCCACTTTTACAGTGCTCCTTCAGCACTGTGGCATGTGGACACAAGTGCCAGAGAACGCTGTGACGCCATGCACCGTGTGGTCTGGGGTGCAGTATCATGCTGGCCTGGGAGCAGAGCCGGGGCGTGCATCATATAGGATATGTGCTATGCCCCGATTCCACCCCAGGCCAGCTTTTCTTGCTGGTCTGCACAGCCTACTGGTCACTATGTTGCACAGGTCTTATAAGAGGAGTGAACATCCACTGAAGACAATATGTATGAGTTTAAAGTTTTAAAGGTTTTTTAAAATAATAATAATAATGTTAAACTGACTTTGGTACAAAATATAGCACAAAAATGTTAAGCAGTAACAAGTATCCTGCATAAGTTTTAGAAGCCTTTTAAGGCATGTTGCCTTTATCAATTGTATCTTGCACTATTCCCTTTGTTCCAAAATTGATCTACATGTATTTCAGACTGTAGACTTTCTTTGCCACAAGCTGATCTTTTGTCACACTACCACATAATCTACATGAATAAGAAATAAGTGTATGGCTGCATACTAGGAATGGCTTTCAGAGCAGAGGATGTTGTAAACAAGCATCACAGAGCCACCAGCCTCAGAACAAAAGGCAGGCGTTAAGGGAGACCAGTGTTTACAACAGAGCTTCCACCGTCTCAATGCACTCTTTTAATTTAATACCATTGAGTCATGATTGCTTTGTAGTTTGTGCTAGCAACTCCATTAATGGCTCTCATTTCAGTCTGCAGTGTACTAAAAACAACTGTACTAATGGGAAGGTGTCATTATATTTCTTATTTTTAAAAATTTCCAGCAGGCTCAGAGT
>NW_024809267.1:0-3164 GCF_019175285.1 Sceloporus undulatus | reverse complement strand
ATTGGGCAGGCTATAAATAAATAATTTATTATTTCTCACAAAACCACAGTTCGTAGAAATCCCTAGCGTTGAGGCAGGGCAGTTAAAGTAATCTCAAACCAGTTTATTTCTGCAGTGTGTTTTGGATCAACGACTACCATATATGCTCAACTACAAATTGAGAAATTTATGCCCCAAAATTGCCCCTAAAATTTGGGGGAGACTTCCAGAAGGGTCAATAGCCCCAACAGGCCTCAGGAAGAAGAAAAGCCCTCCCTCTATCCACCATTTTGAGGGAGAGGAAGGCAGGTCTCTCCTGGAAGAAGGAAAGCCCTCCCTCTATCCACCATTTTGAGGGAGAGGAAGGCAGGCCTCGCCTGGAAGAAGGAAAGCCCTCCCTCTGTCCACTAAAATATTATTTGTATAAGCATACAAATGTAAGTATACAAGTGTAAGTATTATTTGGTTCCTTTAGAAAAACCTCTCCATTTAAATCCACTTGCTTTTCTTTTGCACCCTTTTGCAAGTGTTTGCTTCCTAAGGAAAAACCTCTCCATTTAAATCCACTTGCTTCTCTTTTGCACCCTTTTGCAAGTGTTTGCTTCCTAAGGAAAAACCTCTCCATTTAAATCCACTTGCTTCTCTTTTGCTCCCTTTTGCAAGATCTTGCTTCCTATCAAAAAACCCTCTCCATTTAAAACCATCTCTCCAGTCCATTTTGCAAGACCTGGCTTCCTATGGAAACAACTCTCCATTTAAATCCACTTGCTCCCTTTCTCTATCTGATGTTAAAACCTCTCCTGCAGCACCTGGGAATCGGTTGGAAGAGGTCCAGAGAAGAAGGGATGGAAGTGGTATTTCCCCCTTTCCATCCTTCCTTATAGCCCCCAAATTGTTACCCTCGACTTATCCATGGGTCATATCAAAACCCACAATTTTGACCCTGAAATCTTCCCTTGACTTATATAAGAATTCATCTTGTACACAAGTATATATGGTATTTCCTAGCATCAACTGAAGGTCACTGGGAACGATTTCTCTCCCAGCAAGGACTGGAACTCAACACACACTCCATTCGTAAAAATAATACAGTATGTCAATATTTCCAGCTACGCACTTAGCAACCCACTGTGCTTTTCTACTTCTTTGCGTTGGAATACGTTTAGTTCAGCCCACACGCTTACATAAAATTAAGAATGACACCAGCAAAGGAGGCTTGACCCATGCAGACCTGAGGTGTGTAAAAATTACAAGTGGGACTGTAATTCTCTTGCATTAGCTGCTTAATGGTGACCACAACTCTTCTCTGACATGCAGATTTGCTGATTCTGTTGTTCTAGCGGAAAGATCTAGTGTTTAATAGGGGAGCTTTATGTTCTCACTCGGATAGTCTATGGCAATCCATCACACACCATCTATCTTCTAGAACTGTAGTCATTTTCGCAAGATGCCATCCAAAGTCCTTAATCAGGACTGACATTTCACTAAATGCTCACTTAACATGTGCGCATATATATATATACACACACACACACACACACACACACACACACACATACAGTGTGTGTGTATATATGCATGTATGTATTAATGCTCTACCTCTAGAATGCACTGAGCCTCTAAACCTACTTAGGAAATACAAAGAGCAACCGCAGAGTTTGTGTGTGTGCTGCAAATTACACTTTTACTATTATGAAGCAAAGAAAAACAATTTGGCAACTGAGAGAACAACCTTGTGAAAACAGCTTTTTGTCTTGCATCTGTCAAAACAAAAAGGCATCCCTTTGTAACGACTCCATGTTTCACACGAGAAATTAGTCTGATGGACTGAATAAAGCAATGTGTCTCCAGCAGCACCAACTATGTTTAACATCCTCCCATCAAAAGCAATCTTATTCTGCTGACTTTACTGTCTGCAGACTCTAGAGGCAAGGAAAGCAACCAGGACCAGCTTGCTTGAGGAACATGCGAAAATTCCGGAAGGAAAGAGATAACCAGGGGGTAGAGTTGATCCGTTTTGCTTTCTTCCCTATTGAAATCTTTTCTGAATCTCATGGTCTTACCATTCTTTAGATACAGAAAGGTGCAAACATTTGGGATGTGGCTTATGCAAAGGGATCTTGTAGTAGCACCTTTCAGACTATCTGACCAAAAGAAGATGAAGCATAAGCTTTTGGAGACTTGGTCTCCCTCAGTGATTCCCAAATTTTGGTCTTCCTAGTGTTTTGGAGGAAACTCCAGACAGCTTGCTCAGTAGTCCCAGTCAGTTTGGCTTTGTGTTCCCCTAAAGCCCAGCAAACTTGGCCAAAAGTCATAATTTATGGGAGCTATATTTATTTATTTATTTATTTACTTACTTACTTACTGTATTTATACCCTCCTCTTCAGCCCTAAAGGCTCTCAGAGCGGCTTACAATAATTATTTTAATTAGACGGTTCCCTGTCCTCAGGCTTACAATCTAAAAAGACACAACACAAAAGGAATGGTGGTGGGGAAGGGAATCAGGTCTAGCAGTTCTTTGCTCCCTCTGAGTTCTGGACCAAGGCACATGGACTGCAGGAAGGGCTCTTCTTAATAGAGGCCGGGCCCAATGGGACTGTGCCTGTCCTTTGACTGCCTCCGAGGTCAGAAAATGACAGTTGGCAAGGAGGGAGGACCATGTTCTAGTCTGATGGCATTAGGCCTGTCCTTTCACTCCCTCCCAGGTCAGAAAATGACAGTTGACAAGGAGGGAGGACCATCTTCTTCTGGTCCAATGGCATTTGCCCTGTCCTTTCACTCCTTCCCAGGTCAGAAGATGACAGTTGGCAAGGAGGGAGGACCATCTTCTTCTGGTCCAATGGCATCTGCCCTGTCATTTAACTCCCTCCCAGGTCAGAAGATGACACTTGGCAAGGAGGGAGGCCCATCTTCTTCTGGTCCAATGGCATTTGCCCTGTCCTTTCACTCACTCCCAGGTCAGAAAATGACAGTTGGCAAGGAGGGAGGACCATCTTCGTCTGGTCCAGTGGCATTTGCTCTGTCCTTTCACTCACACCCAGGTCAGAAAATGACAGTTGGCAAGGAGAGAGGACCATCTTCTTCAGGTCCAATGGTATTTTCCCTGTCCTTTCACTCCCTCCCAGGTCAGAAGTTGGCAGTTGGCAAGGAGAGAGGACCATCTTCTTCTGGTCCAATGGTATTT
>NW_024809266.1:0-3165 GCF_019175285.1 Sceloporus undulatus | reverse complement strand
CCTGGTTATATCTCCATTGCCATAAGCTTCTTCATGGGCAGAAGGAAAGTAATGTTTTTGTTCACTATTCCATTTACACTCCCTGCTTTCCTCCAGTCAAAGTAGCATTTATTGTCCTCCTCTCCTCTTCAGCCTCACAACAACTCTGTGAGGTAAGGTAGACTAAGAGTGCACCTACACTGCAAAAATAATTCAGTTTGCCACCAGTTTAACTTCCGTGGCTACATTCTATAGAATCCTGGTAGTTATATATAGTTTTGTAAGGCACCAACACTCTTTGGCCGAGAAGGTGAAAGCAGAAACCTGAGGCCCTCCCTAATTGCAAGCAATCAGTAGTGAAAGACATTATTATTTTCTTCCAATCAAACCACTAATGTCAGCCCCTAGGCAGCACAGAGTTGAAGTGGAATGGGTAGATCAATATCTATGAGAATGACAGAAGATAGGTTGGGTCCCCTATAACCCTGTGTTAAAACTTGAAACTACTAACAGACCAAAGTAAAGCTTAGGACAATGAGGACTAGCATCTGGGTCTCTCAAGTCCCATTTGTGATGGTTTTCTCTTCTTCCTATCCTGTCTTAAATTCCTCCCCAGGGAATAAGACAGAAGCAGAGGAATCAAATGCCAATATGGGAAGGTTCTCTATGATCCCACTCCACTCCTCTGAGCTGGATGGGACTCCTTGAGACCACCTTTAAAAAAACAAGTTGCTGTCTCCACCCAAAGATTTAACTTGTCACACCCCAGCAAATGCATTGGGACATTGCTGGGGCCTTCTACTGGTAACCTACAATGAGAACAGACACTAGCCGAGCTAAGGCTATTAAAAGGAATGCAGAAAGAGGCAGAGTACTGAAGAAAAAGGTTTATTATGAAGTAGCTCTGGTAGCACGAAGAACCCTGGTGGCACAGCCTGTACGGCAACCACTCACTCAAAAACCACAAAGTTGTGAGTTCAATACTAGCCATGGGCCCAGGCTTGACTTCGCCTGGCATCCTTCCGAGGTCACTAAAATGAGTACCCAGCTTGTTGGGGGCAATTAGCTTACACATTGTAAACCGCTTCGGGAGTGCTTGTGCACTGAGAAGCAGTATAGAAATGTACTTGCTATTGCTAAAGAACATTAAAGAGAAAGACATGGAGGACATCTGGTCCTCCAGGCACAAACTTAAAAGTTAAGTTACAAAATAATAATCATTTCAGCCAAACATAGTCAAACCTGGATCTCTGACTCAGAAAAAGGGCCAACAGGTGAGGCTTTTCTTTCCCTCAGGCTTTCTTACTCTCAACTACTTGAGGAGGCTCTTTTCTAACTGCCACCTGATCGGCTGGTTGTCCTCACACCACTCCTCATATCTTACAGTACTCCCCCCCCCCACAGGGAAAAAGGCCCTGATAAATGGAGGGACTCCCATTTATCACACCATCCCAGTATTCTTAATCACTGCCCAAACCGGCTCTCAGGAATGAAATACTAACAGCAATACTAAAGCAGTCAATAGGCCACATACCTGTGTCAGTATGCCCAAAGAGAACCCTCTACAGAAGCTCTTCCATCCTATGGAGATTGCATCCCCACTTAACCCTGGCACTGTACATTTCACTCCTTCAAGAGCAACAACAACAACAACAAAAAGAACATGAGAAACTGATAGAACTTGGAGGGGGAGCACTTTTCTGGAGTACAGCTCCCAGAAACTCCTAGACAGCATGACTACTTCCATACTCTAGATCGGGAGTGGGCAATTTTTTCAGGTCCATCTCTGGGACTTTCCAAGGCTACATAGACTGCCAAAAATGTCAAAATCCAGGGTGAATTTATTTATTTTTATTAAGTTTAATTATAATGCAACAAATGTAATCAACTTATAATACTTTATCTGCTCCTCTGGAGCCTAGAAAAGATATGGGAATCAGTAGTCCACCAGAATTTGTTGTTCCCAACAGTCATCACCATTGGCTATGCTGACTAAAGCTATTGCATGCTACAGTCCAACATTTGAAGAAATACAGGATTCTCACCCCTGAATTAGAAAGTAAGCAACCCTGTCCTAGGCAAAGCTGATACCAGACTTCTAAATCCTATTGCCTCATTCTTCATTTCCTGATATGCTTCCTGTAAGGATTGCTGAGATAATGTAGTAAAACACTATGATCACTCTAAAATGGTGCATGAAAGTGACATAGCTATTATTAGAAAGTGTTATAATGATATGACCTGCTTTCCCTTGTTTAAGAGTGTGAAGACTATGGCCACAGCCATCACCACCTCTGGCATTACCTGTGGCTTCCTGGATGAAGGATGAATTCCTCTTGAGCTGCAGAAGGAAGTGTGAAGAGCCATGGCTACACATGTGCAGCAAGATCTTGAGCACCTGAGGATGCAGGAGAAGATTTGGTGGGTTTATGAGTACAGCACTGAAGGCATGGGAAATCCATCTACAACGGGTATGGAAGGTGAATTTTAAGAGTGCCTGCTATAAGGAACAATTCAGGCTTTAGACCAGGGGTAGGCAACCTACGGCCCGTGGGCTGGATGCGGCCCGGCGAGGCCTTGGGACTGGCCCCAGCTCGGTCCTGCCACCGATTGCCGCTGGGGCCTTTAGCCTATCAGGAGGAGGTGAGCAAGTGGTGGGCAAGGGGGGGGGCAATTGTCTATAGAAGCCTCAGAAACATGCATTTATAGTAACATGTTTTAAAAAATTAGCAAATTTTTTCGCGTGTCTTCCATTTCCTTTAAAAAAAGGTCCTCCATTTGAAAATTTTGTCCTACATTTGTCCCGGTTTATTTATTTATTTATTTATTTTTAAATTATTTAATTATTTATTTTTTGGCTTTGGCCCCCCAGTTGTCTGAGGGACAGCAACCCGGCCCCCGGGTCAAAAAGGTTGCCTACCCCTGCTTTAGACCATCTTTCAAACAATACAGTACCTTTAGCTTGACATGACATGAGTTGTTCTGGAGACGATTGAGGAGATACTCGAGAAGACAGTGGCTACTTCCTGATGACTCATGAGAAATCTCTGGAAGTTTGTCTTGTTAAAGAGTTAGCATAGTAAAAATAATGACATCCAAACATCACTCAAAAATTGTGTGAAAGCAGAATGTTCCTGCTATTGCACATACACTTTGTGTTTCAACATGTGCTGTTCACAATACTTG
>NW_024809265.1:0-3165 GCF_019175285.1 Sceloporus undulatus | reverse complement strand
TGTTTGTGTTAACTTTTCCAATTGAGCAAAGTCCCATATTCTTATATACCATCAGATGACGTTTAATACATTTCCTGATTTCCACTACTGTACTATTAACTATCTAGCAGCTAAAGGTAAAAGTACAATTGAACCCAGTTATGTGACAACTGAGCATTAGAACCAGAGGAAATGTTCAACAGTGCAAAGTCTGAAACAAATTGAGCCTCTTGGCTTATCATGTTATATATATATTTGAAATAATATAATTTTTTGAAACCCACTACTGAAGGCAAGTGATCAAAATTCACCTCCCATCCCTGCACACTGGAATGAACCTTTACTGAGCCATCCTATAATGCAGTGGTTCCCAAACTTTGTTTCTCCAGATGTTTTGGACTTCAGCTCCCAGAATTCCTGACTTTGGACCAAATTGGTGGGTGCTTCTGGAAGCTGAAATCCAAAACACTAGGAGGGCCAAGGTTTGGGAAGCACTGCTATAATGGATATCAGTTCTTGTAAGGACAATGGGACCTACTCCTACTCAAGCCCTGGATTGCAACCTCAGCCACGAATTCAGACATTCACTGGTACAGTACTATCATTCCAATGGGAAGTAACCTTAAAGGTAACAATCAAGGCAACAAATAATAAATAGGAAAATATATATTTTATTGGAAATAAATGTGAATATGCCTTAAAAATACTAATGAAACTAAAGGCAGGATAATTTTACAAGATTATGAATGAAAGGATAGACTCAATCATGGTTGCCCTGAACCTGCAGGATCTAACCAAGGTGGTTGATAAAAAAGGTGAGATTCGGAGGTCTGTCATTTATAGGGTCCCCGTAAGTCGAAGTTGACTTGATGACAGTTGACCACAAATGAACTAATGTGTCCCTAATTGTAAGGTGGGAAGCTATTCAGTGCCTAAATACAGCTTTTTCAGTTTTAAGAGTCCTCAGCCTAAGGGTAGCCATAGTGGTCGGCAATCGCAATTTCTTTCTCCCTTTCCCTAAACCTGTCCCTGCCCAGCTTGGTCCAGCAGGCCGCCTCTGCCCTCTCCCTCTGGGCCTGGCACTTCATCTTCTCTCGGATGGGCCACTGCTCCTCCGTGATGGGCTTGGAGACCTCCAGGTCAGGAGGGGGTGTCCTCCATGGGATGAAGGTGTCTCCTTTGTAGGGCGGAGATGGAGGAGGGTCAACAGGGAGAAGGTCACTTCTGGCTGGGGGCGAGGAAGATCTGCAGGTAGGCCTCCGAATCTTCTCCATGGTCAAAGCTGGCCCAGAATGGAGAGTTGTCATTTTGGGGTGACGCACTCTGTCTCTTCTGGTTTGGAAAGGCTGAGAAGAAGGCAGCTTGGGGCGAGGTATCTGGGTTGCAAAAAAGGGTATGTCGGCAGGCCTGAGTAGGGCTGGCTTCCTTGTTGCTGGTGGTGGCGGCCGGGAGCAGCGAGCTTCTGGTGGCCTCAGTTGTGTGGCTTTGGTTGAGGTCCCTGTGTACGGCCATGATGGCACAGAAGGGAAAGGCATCTGTTTTGGCAGAGCCAGCTTCATTTTGGGTAAGGTTGGCTGAGGCAAGGAAGATCCTGGTGGCTCTGCTACTGATCTTGAGCACGAGATCCGAGGTATTTTGGGCAATGGCTTCCCCATGCCTCCCCCCAAGAAGGCCAGTATAGGCAGGGGTTTCTCTGCAATGGCTCCCGATGGTGGCCTCTTTTCAGGGTGAGTCCTTTTCCTGCTTGGAAGCTTCTTCCCCAAGGGGTAGAACACATGGACGGACTCCATCATTTGCAGAGCCAGACTGCTCTTGGGGGTTCCGCTTTTGCCGTTTTCACCTCTCTCTTCTTCCCTTGAATGCCTCGGACAGGAGCATTAGGCTTCCCTTTGCCTTGATCAACAGTCTTAGACAAACCTTTCTCAGATTTTAGGTCTTGGGGCTTTGCCTTTGGAGCAGCCATCACCATCGCCTTGTCCTTGGCTCCTTGTTTCTGCTGAGGCAGCTTTTTCCTTTGGAGATTCCCTTCTTTGCCTCCTGGTTTCTCAGAACAATGGTCCCTTTTCTCACTCTGCAAAGAGATCAGTGGTAGCTCTGGAGATTTAGGAACCTGGGACTTATCTGGGTCCATCTTTGGCTTTTTTGATAATGTCTCTCCTTCTGTGGACATTGGTTTTCTTTTCTTGCTGTATCTTAGATGGTTTTGAATCATCTGTTTTTTTTTTTTTTTTTTTTGGTGAGTTTTAGAGATGAGTTGCTTTTCTGTAGCCAAGATGTCTTTGATTTCTTGAGGCTCTAGAGCAGTTGTTGGGGGTTTCTGAAGAGCAATGCCTTCAGGTTGAGGAGATGCTTTCTTGGCTAGAGACCCATGTGGCTTCTGGCTCACCTTTCCAGCATCTTGCTCCTTATGCTTTGCCCCGTCTGAGTCCACAAGGAGGACTCTATCACAGGAATACTGTTCCCCAGAAGAGGTCTTTGCTGCTGAAAGAGAGAAACACAGAACCATTTTATACCAGTTCCCTATCCCATATCTATCAGCAAAGGCCCATCAGGGCAAAGCTCTGAGGGCAAGAAAGGCATGTAGGACAAGGCTGGAAAACATGCCTTTCTACGGAGATTTTTGTCACTCCCAACCCCACACCTCCCTTATGTAGATATTGGGGGAGGGGGCATTCATGGGATCTTACTACCGTCATGATGACATATTGTTAGTGAATATGGAGCAGTTACTGATCAGTAATTCTAGGTTATGGATCTATAATTGCATTACAGAAAACCAGCCCTACTTTTCAGAACTTGTAGTGCCCTTCCAGCCATGTCCTTCTATACTTATTGCAGTGTGTGAAGCGGTGAGTCTTTGGTATCTGCTGGGAGTAAGTTCCTCCATGGATACCAAAATCCCTGGCTGCTTAACTTCCATTATATATCTATGTCCCTCATACAAAATAGCAAAATCAAGCTTTGTTTTTGGATGATGATGATGATGATTTTGGAATAATTTCAAGCTGTGGATGGTTGAATCCATGGATGCAGAATCCACAGATATGGAGGGCTTGCAGTGTATGCACACATATACAGAGAGACACATACACGCACTGTGTTTTAATATGTTTTTAGTGTATTAGCCATTTAAATCATATTTTAATAAAGCTATTTACCGTATATACTTGACTATAAGTCGATCTC
>NW_024809264.1:0-3166 GCF_019175285.1 Sceloporus undulatus | reverse complement strand
GCACTCCGTCCCTCCCTGGACTCCTTAAACACTGTTCTTTCCCTTGCTCGGCCGCTGCTACCCGACCAGCTCTTCCGCATCCATCCTTCCTCCACGCACGCCTCAGCCCTTCTCCTTTTATATCCCTTCCAGCTCCTCCTTCTTCCTCCACTGGCTCCACCTCTGGGCTAACTTCCTCCTTCCCCTCAACCTCCACCACCTGGCTGCCCTTAGCCCCCTCAGCTCTCTCCACCTGGGTAAGTACCTCACTACATAACCCCCCCCCAAGAGAGATGATGGGCGTGAGGGCGTCCAGGTGGCCTGTCGAGAAAAGAAATCAGCATTAGAATGGAGAAGACCCTGTCGATGACAAATTGAGAACACATATGGCTGTAAGGCCATGTACCAACGCGTAATTCGGGGATTCGTGTCCTTCATAGAAGCTATCCAAGTCAAAGGTGCATGGTCTGTCACTAACTGAAAGGGTGCTCCCCACAGGTAATACCGGAGCGCTGTGACAGCCCACTTGATCGCTAGGGCTTCCCTTTCTATTGCTGCATACTTCTCTGTCGGTTTCAACTTCTTACTTAAATATAAAACCGGATGCTCACCATCCTCCCACACTTGAGACAGAACTGCTCCTAGGCCCTTATCCAAAGCATCTGTTTGTAGGACGAAGGGTTTAGAAAAATCGGGGGCCCTCAAAACTGGAAAACTGCACAAATGTGCTTTCAACCTCTCAAAGGCCTTCTGCTCGACTGCTCCCCACCTGACCCATCGAGGCTGACCCTTCTGAGTCAGATCTCTCAGCGGACTGGTAAGATGCGCGAAATGGGGAATGAACCTTCTGTAATAGCCCACCAAACCTAGGAACTGTCGCACTTGCTTTTTTGTTTGTGGGATCCCCCAATCTTGTACTTTTACTATTTTATCATTTAAGGGCTTTATCTTCCCCTGCCCTACTATATGGCCCAAGTACTTCACCTCCCGGCATGCAATTGCACATTTTTTTTGGATTTGCAGTAAGGCCAGCTGCCCTCAATGCTTCCAGGACTAGAGACAAATGTCTTAAATGCTTCTCCCACGAGTCACTAAAAATAATAATATCATCAATATATGCTGCAGCACAAAAGGATAAATCCTTCAAAACTATGTCCATAAGGCGTTGAAAGGTGGCTGCTGCCCCATGCAGGCCGAAAGGCATTCGGGTAAATTGGAACAGTCCTTTGGGTGTGGCAAAAGCTGTCTTCTCCCTATCTTCTGGCCTTAACTTAATCTGCCAATACCCTTTTGTTAGATCTATGGAGGACAAGAACTGGGCCTGCCCCAGTCGGTCCAACAGGTTTAGTGTCCCTGGCATTGGATAGGCATCAAACTTCGAAATCTTATTTAACTGGTGGAAATCCACACAAAACCTTACTGATCCATCCGGTTTGGGGACCAAAACTGGCAAACTACGCCATGGACTAACGGAAGGTTCAATCACCCCCAGCTCCAACATTGCAGCTACCTCTTTGTTAATCACTTCCTGTAGTCTCCAAGGCCAGGCTCTAATGGGTAACCTGACTATAGCACCCAGCTCAGTTTGAATAGTGTGTTCCCAAAGATCGGTACAACCTGGCTTTCCCTGAAAAACATCGCCAAAAGTCTGCTGCAACCCTCTCACCTGTGATAGCTGCTCTTCATTTAAAGCTGACAAGACAGGTATATCCCCGGTCTCTTGGAAATCCTTGGCCTGTGACCCTACTAACCCCTCATCTTCCTCCTCTAATTCTTCCTCCACATCTCCGAAGAGGGCTTCTCGGACCCTCCACGCCTTTAGGAGATTAATATGGAAAATTTTCTTCTTAGGAGGGTCCCCCTCCATTCTGACCTCATAATCCACTGGTCCCACCCTTCTGACTACCTCATAGGGCCCTTGCCATTTTGCAAATAATTTTGCTTTTTGGGCTGGTAGAAGGACCAAGACTTGCTGTCCTACTTGCAACTCCCTTTCCTTTACTCGCCTATCAAAATCCCGTTTCTGATCGGCCTGTGCCTTAGCCAGATTTTCCCGGGCCACTTGTCCTATTTCTTTTAAATGCTGCCTCATCTGCAAGATAAACTGTAGCTCCGACTGGGAATTTTGAGGTTCCTCCTCCCACCCCTCCTTAACAATATCCAAGATCCCTCTAGGTTTCTGTCCAAAGACCAACTCAAAAGGAGAGAATCCCAATGATGATTGCGGCACCTCTCTAAAGGAGAACAAAAGGGGCTCCACTAGCTGTGGCCACTTCTTGGGATTCTTTTCTATGAATTTCTTTAACATACTCTTTAAAGTCCTATTAACTCTTTCCACAAGGCCATTAGCTTGGGGATGATAAATTGAGGTCCTCAAGGGATGTACGGCCAGTATCTCCCACATTTTTTTTAGGGTCTGACTCATGAAGCTCATTCCTTGATCCATCAGGATTTTCCTGGGGAATCCCACTCGTGAAAAGATTTTCACCAACTCCTGAGCAATCCATGAAGCCTGCATTGACCTCAAGGGGACTGCCTCTGGATAACGGGTCGCACAGTCTACCACTACTAACAAATACTTGAAACCTCCAACCGCCTGTTCTAGGGGTCCTACAATATCCATTGCTATCCGGGAAAAAGGCTCTTCTATAATGGGCAGAGGTATCAGCTTCCCGCCTGGAGGTCCCTTCCCTTGGAACAACTGGCATTAGGGACATGAATTACAAAAAGCCTTTACCTCTGCAAACACCCCTGGCCAATAAAAACGTTGGATTACCTGTTGCGTAGTCTTTTCTGTCCCCAGGTGACCTGCCATGGGAATCTTGTGGGCCAACCTAATCACCTCCCCTCTCAGGGCCCGCGGTACCACCAACTGAGCTTCTGGGTCTTCAGCATCCCTTTTTGAAGGAACTCGATATAACAGGTCCCCGTTTAATTCAAACCGGGGCCCCTCCCCGCCAGTCCCCTCTTGTACCTGCCTGAAGGCCTCTTTTAAAGAGGGATCATCTTGCTGCCAGGCCACCACCTGGGCTCTTCTCACTCCCGCCAAATCGACAACCACCGGCCCTACAGCTTCCCCTTCTAAACTCTCTGTCTCCCTTAACAACCCACGCCAACCTGGCCAATCCCTCCCCAAAAGGGCTTCTCGCCTCAAAGAGGGTACAACTCCCACCCTCAACCTTCGCTT
>NW_024809263.1:0-3166 GCF_019175285.1 Sceloporus undulatus | reverse complement strand
AAGGAAATTATTTGGGTGGCAAATACTGCTGCTGTGGGGAAACAGCACGATACTCCATGTGTGATCAGTCTGTGCATGACTACTTCCATACTTGCAGAGTTGGCAAAAAGTGAGTATTGAGAAGTTTTACCTTTCAAGCCATATGGCTTGCAAATCAGGAACAGACCTTGTAGATGCTACATTTTTGGGTGGCAGTTGCCATGCTGACTGGAGATGTGTGGAATTGTAGTTCAGACAAGTTAATTTTGGTTTTTTCCCCCCCAAGGCAGCTTTGCGCTTCCTACTAAAACACCCCTACCCTTAGTCCCTACAACCCATTAGTCACAGACTGACCTTCCCAACCCTTCTCTTTTACTCCCCCATCAGCCCTTCACCTTCTCTCCCATTCCCCTCCCAGTGCTCATCTCTCAAGTGAAGCAGCCCCTCTAAATCCCACAGCAGGGGAAGAGTCTCTGTTGCTCCATGCTGCTTTCTGCATGGAGGGGTCTGTTCACATCAGAGCACACAGAGCAACCAAGGAAGCCCACCTCTGCCACCATCCAGCCCTGGGAGGAGGCAGAAGGGCCCAGAAGGCAGAACAGCTTTCCACCCTTTCTTTGCTGATACTGGTGTATTATGTTGTTAGTGGAACATAAGTCACAGTCCTGCACCAAAAGCAGCAACAATCATGATTCAAATCCTTTTACTGACCACAGAAAGACACCTCTATCAGCCTTCTTGTGAAATTCATTTTCCTGAATAAACAACACTGAAGGTCAGGGAGACTAGGAAATTACAAGAGTTGCTTATAATACATTTCTCCATTTCTCAGGTGGGAAACAGAGTTACTTGTCAAAGATCTATGTAGAAGACCAGAGAAGATAAGAGGGAAGCTGGTACAGCATCAGAGAACTGCAGATGAAATTAAAGAATCTCTCAGAAAAGCTGAGACTTCACGCAAGGCTGGTCTTGCCATGGACTTTTCTGGAGCAGCAGTAGCATCTGTAGGTGTCTTCCTGGCTCCTCCCACACTTGGGCTTTCTGCCTTGGGGGCTGGAGGGGTCGAAGTGGCTGGGGCCGGAGCAGCCCTCATTTCCATGAAGATCTTTGATGGAAGAGCATCCAGCAAAAAGAAGGAGTTGGATGACATCTTTGCTGAATGCCAAAATTTCCTGGATGATGTCAGGAGAGTTATAACTTTCCTAAATGATACATTTGCATTCCAGAGAGATTTTGGTATTCAGTATCATTCCTACACTTGCTTGAAGCATATCACATATTTGAAAGAACAAGTTGAATCTGAGAGAGATGATTTGTAGAAAATATATAGGTACATGGAGGGTACCATACAGTGTGCATATCTCCTATTTTGCTGATAAGAGCACAACAAACATTTGACACAGACTTTGTTCCAAAAGAACCTGGTGTCACCTCCAGCTTTTGTCAAAATTATTGTGGCTGGGAAGACTAGTTGTCCAAATAATTGGTGTATTGCTTCCAGGAAATCTGTTGCCATTTCTAGGGTATATTAAGTTATTGTATCTGGAATACCCAGAAACTGAGAAAAATGTCATTAATATAGTTCGTCAAAACTATATATAGAATGAAAACAAATATTGTGAGAAATATTCATTTCTGAAATATAGCAGAGACGTTTTTGCATCACATAAAAAGATTTGCCAGGTGGCTTCCATACCAGAGCCTTTTTTTTTTTTAGTGCTGCGCACAGCTTCATCCATTGCCCTTTTTCCCATGTTAACTGTAAGCATGATTGAAATGGAAATTCTACACAGGAAGTAAAATGCCACATCATCTAACAACACCTTTCTCTGTGGCCAAAATCCCCCAGGCATGTTTTTCACAAGTGAATTCCATTCAGCAAATGTGCCCTTTAATAACAAAAAAGATTTCTCCTTCAAGGTTCTGTTCTTTTTTTGCTTCCTGTTTCAGTGAGGAGGACAGGGAATTAGTGATCACTTCCCATTTGATCAGCTATTACTCTTCATGGATCTATATCTTAATTTACAGTATATGGAGAGAGAATGAAAGAGAGTAACTTTCTTTTTAAAAAATAATAAGTAAACACTGCTCTCTCAGACACAACATATAGAAAGGAAATATATAAATATTTAGAACCAAGTCAATACATTGTGTACACACCGACGCAGACCTCGGAAGTAACAAGTTAGAAATAATGTGATTACCTGCAATTAGTGACTCTGCAGCAGCAATGAAGTGTAATGATGTCACACCTCATAAGTAACATAAGACATAAGACCCATCCCATTTTATTAGTGCAACAATAGCAGTTATTTTATTTATTTTTCTTGCTGTTACAGAATAAATAAATTGCAGCTATTATTCTAGTTATTTTCAAATATTCCTTTGGAAAGAGTATTCTTACAGGCACTTTGACTGGAATTTGTCAATATTTTGATATTTTCCTAGAGTCAAAAAAGACATTACATATACAGTACTGGAATTGAAAAGGAAACAAAAGAAATAGAAAATATTTTGGTTAAAAGTGAGAAGCATATGATTTCAAAAATCTATAAGGTCTTATTAGACATTGAATTAAAAGAAGAATCAGTAAAAGAATGTATGATAAAATGGATGAGGGATATTAAAGAACAAATCCCACTTGATAAATGGGAGAAAGTGTGGACAAAAATCCTAACATTTACTAAAAGTATTTATTTGATTGAAAATTATTATAAGTTATTTTACAGGTGGCACCTATCATCTACAAAATTGGCAAAGATGAAAAAGAACAATGAAAATCATTGTTGGAAATGTGGGCAAAAGGATGCTGACCCATTTCATAAGAAGTTTGGAAGACAATTCATAACATAGTTTCAGACCTTATTTCAAATTAGATTTGTGATGAAGCCAAAATTATATTTACTAAACATGATGGAAGACCTAGAAGAGAAAATAAATCAAGAGGAGGTGGGTGTTATTCTGTGTATGATAACAGCAGCCACTTTAATTTATGCAAGGCATTGGAAGAGGAAAAATGATCAAATGTTTATTGACTGGAAAATAAAACTAAATGACTTTATGATAATGGATAAACTAACAATGATACTTAATAGCAAATCAGAACAACAGTTTTATAGAAAATGGGGGGAAATCAGTAAAATCTGGGATAAAGCCAAATGATTAAGGTAAAACTAAGTTATAATTA
>NW_024809262.1:0-3166 GCF_019175285.1 Sceloporus undulatus | reverse complement strand
GGGCTTTGCCATTGCCTGCCTCTGAGGCTGAGATGGTGTGACTCAACCAAGGTCAACCGGCAGGTTTCCATGGCAGAGTGAGGATTTCAACCCAGGCCTCCAGAGTCCCGCATCCCAGGCTTAAACCATGACCAAGTTGTTGTTGTTGTTGTTGTTGTGTGAATCCAAGTCATTTGACTTACAGCGATCCTAACTCAATCCTACCAATGGGTTTTCTTGGCAGGGTTTCTTCAGAGAGGGTTTGCCATGGCTGTCCTCTGAGGCTGAGGGAATGTGATTTGCTCAAGGCCACACACTGGGTTTCCATGATCGAATGGGGATTCAAACCCTGGACCCCAGAGTCATAATCCAATGCTGTGTTGGGGACTTAGTCCCACACAATTGGGGGGAATGTCACCTGTTGATTTATGGCCATGAATCTCAGGCAAGAATTCCTAAGAGGTGATTTTATCCATTCCTTCCCCTGAAATCCTGAATGCAGACAGTGTTCCTTGGGGGTCTCCCATCCCACTCCTAACCAAGGCTGGCCCTGCTTAGGTTCCAAAACCAATTCAGATCTGGTGCCGGTGGGAGTTTGATCCCATTAGGTTGCCTCCCATACTGTGCAGATACTCCATTAGGTTTTGCTGATATGTATTAAATAAAACATTGTGGCTTTCAGGTTGGTCTGCAGCCCTTTAAGACAGAAATTGGGTAAACTGAAATGGAGGGAAAGAGAAGGCATGGCCGAAAGTCCTCCGAGGGTCCTCCAGGAGAGACTGATGAAGGACCCCTCACTGGGTTTCCCTTTTCTCTTGGCAACTGGCCTACAAACAAAGGAAGGAGGCCGGTTTTTGCTCCAGGAGCCAGAGATTTTAAAGTTTCCTAAGGAAAAGTAAGAAGAACTTCAAGTAAAATGGGATTCCTGCTTTCATCTGTTTTTGCAATATTTATTTATTGATTGATTGACTAATTCCTATTCCTTACTGACCTCTTCTCCTGATTTTCCATGAATCAGATTTTTTTAAACTCTCCATTTCAGCCATAACTTGACACTTAAGTAACCAATTGTGTGTTTGTTTTCCAATTGTGTGTCTTCTCTGAAAAGGATGCAAAGGAAAGGGACCCACAAAAGGGAAGTGAACTCCTGGGAATCATCAATCTCCACAGAAGTGCAGAGCCTCCCTGCCTCCAGGTGGCGCTGTTTCTCTCCTTCCCAGACAAAAGGCTGAGGCCCAGCCTCCTTTCCAGAGACAGAGGCCCAATGGAAGGCAGGGGGAGGGCAGAGAGAGGTGGGAGGGGCCAAGGGTGGGGCATGCAAATTTGGGGCCAATGGGGAGAGAAGCGAAAATGTACAGTAATTTCTTCAGCCTGTCTTGCAATTACAGGGCACTGGCCAGGCGGTGGCGCTGCTTCCTTCCCTAGAGATTGAGACCCCGCCTCCCTCCCAGCAGCCATGGAACTCAGACAGGGAGAGACCTAAAACCCAGAGGACTAGTGGGAGTTGTCAAGGGCGGAGCCATGCAAATTTTGAACCAATAGAAAGGAAGGAGAGCCCCAAAGTCTCTCCTGGGCCCCAGAGTCCCCCCAGAGGCAAGGCTGTGAGTGCAGGGAGGGCGTGGGTCAGGATCCATGGAGAGGTCTGTGGGCGAAATAGGCTTCTGGGGCTGGAGGGGGAGTGAAGGTGGAGGCAGGTGGAGGAAGTGCTGGGGCCAGGCCAAGGTCTCACTGTGTCCTGGAAGGATGTCCCAAAGAGAGGGGACTCTGGGTGGCTAAGAGTCTAAGCATTCATTTTGGAGCAGGTACTTACATTTCTTTGTTTTGGTGGAAGGCAAAGAAAGGCCACCAGAGACTGCTTTTATGTACAGCTGATTGGCATGTGATCTGCTTTCAGCTTACAGTCATTGTAGCCTTTTTGTATCTTGTTGCAAAAAAGGAGGTGTCAGAGCAATGGCCCCCAGTAGCCTCCTTCCTTCTTTCCTGGTGTTCTTCTCTCTTCTTTCGTTCTTGAGGGAGCCTTTGGGGGATGATGGACTTTGCAGGAGCCCCTCTCAGGGCAAAAGGGAGGAGGAGGAGAGGCTTCTGTGGATGATGGGAGCAACAGTAGCTCAGCAGGAGGCCCTTGGAAGCAGACTTCGGGAGACCTAGGGCTCTTTCCCATTTACCTTTAAACCAGTTTGGGTCTTTCCTTCTAAATAGTCTTTATTAAACTGTGTCTGAAAAGATCAAAAGTCTTCACTTCTTGCATTTTCCCAAAATGAAAGAAACCTTTTCTAATCATAGTTTCAGCTGAACTCCTTTTAGTCCTTTCTCTCCGTAATTCCTTCTCTTTCATTATCCTCCTTCTGAATCTGTTCCTTTTGGTCCATTATCTTCTTTACACTTTCCTTATTATTACCCTTTTCTTGTCATTGAAGGTTTTTCTTCTTTGAATCTTCTTGGATGTCTTCAGTATCTTCTCTTTACGAACATATAATTGTTTTCCCCTGAATTATATCTATAAAAACCTTATTTCTTGTTCTCCTCCTAGAACAACAATTTACACACAGAGATGCTACTGAACACTCCCTTGTAATGTTAATAAGATTAATAAGCTTATATAAATAAATAGCCAAGACATATAAAGTGAGCTTCCTTATGGCCAAGTATGCTCCACTGATTCTCTGTGAGAAAGTCTTCTCCTACGATTCTCTATTGGAAAGTATTCTCTTAGGAAAGTATTATCCAGTGATTCCTTATGGGCAAAATATGGGCAAAGGGCTGTCTTTTGTTTCAAGAGGTCCCTGTGGAGTTTGCTATGGCTCCAGAATAGACTAGAATAGGATCCTTGTTAGAGTCATAGACTCTGGTTCTAGAGCTCTCTCTCTGACAGAGAAGGCTAAGCATCTCACAGAACTACAGATCCCCAGATTGCAAAGGATGGAGCCATGGCAGTTAATGCGGGATCAAACTGCATTAATTCTGCAGGGCAGATAAGGCCTAAGAAGCATGGATTTACATTGCTGTGAATATGTTCAGCTTTCATTTGGCCAAGGCCTCCATTTCCCTCAATGTCCCATGTTTCCTATTGCCGCCTTCTCCTTTGTGACATTCGGTCTCCCTTTTGGCAGAAGCACTTTGGGATCCAGATTGGCACTTTCCCCCCTTTTCCCATTTCTTATCTGTTTCCCATTTAAATCTTAGCTCC
>NW_024809261.1:0-3166 GCF_019175285.1 Sceloporus undulatus | reverse complement strand
ACACTTTGCCCAGATCTAGAACTTTATTTCCAAATGTTTCCAGTATCCTTGGCCCTGCAGCATAGCACTGATGGCATGTTTTAGGTCAAAGCATCTGGCGTCCAAAGGTTCCTCAACCCTGTACTGGACAGAAGTAAAGAACGTGCAGGTTCGACGTAGGTGGGAGCCACCATGATGTAGTGGTTCGAGCACTGGATTATGACTCTGGAGACCAGGGTTCAAATCCCTACTTAGCTATGGAAACCCAGTGGGTAACCCTGGGCAAGTCAAACCCTCATGGGAAGTCAAAGCAACCCCCTTCTGAACAAATTTTGCCAAGAAACCCCCATGATAAATTCACTACAAGATCACCATGTTGGAAAAACCTCAAAGGCACACAGAAGCACAACAGTTGTGGTAGGCTAGTCAATACCTCACTCTGCACCCAATACTAATCAAATAATCTCCACCATAGAAAATAACCTTAGAAGTTGGTTCAAATAATTTGTTGAAGCTCCACCTATCTGAACCTTAAGATTGTCCTGCTTACCTCTACTGAGGTCAGAACAGCATGGGAGTATAAAAAGGAATAGCCCAGAGACCAGTCCAAAGGTCCCAGAATACCAGTCAGTCACAGCAAAGGGCAGAGGTAAGAGCATAGTCACAAGGCAAGTCCAGAGGTCAGATAACCAGAGTCATGAATCCAAGAGCAAGGAACACAGGCACAACAAGGCTGCAAGACTGGTTGTTGGCTGCAAAGAACCTCTGCAGCTGGAGGTCTTTTAAAAGACCTCTGCTTCTCTGAAACCTATTAGCTCTCCTCTTGACTTTTAGCCTGGAAGAATGCCTCAAAGATTCCTTGACCTGTCTTTGCTCCACAAGTCCTAGAACCTGCAGCCTAGAGTCCATAGAGTCTGCTTCTCCCTCTGCAGCTTCCTGAGCCTCCTCTGGGACCCAAATCTTCCCCTGTCTCAGCCTCCTCCATGTCTTCAGAGTCTGAATTCTCTGACTGTGCCTCTAACTCAGGCCCAGGGCAGTCCATGACAAAGATCTTCAGAGGGGTCTTCTGAATGTCTGGAACAAATAAGGAGAGGAGAAGGACTACAAGGCTTTTTGGTAGCTGAACCCTTATTACTTGACTTCCTGGACAATCATAAAGTTGGAAAGGGAACCCAGGAGTATCTCCTCTAACCACCCACCAGTGTGGGAATCCACAGCTAAAGCATCCCTAACAGGTGACTGTGATAGATCCCATCTCCAAGGTGGCTCTGCAGTTCTGGCCCTTGGGCTCCTGTCACTCACCTGACTCACCTTCCCTCATGATCCTTCCCTGGATCAGGTGCTTGAGCCTCAAGGTGATCACGATCTGGACCAGCAGATGTGTTGTTCTGTGGGTTCACTGTGGTAAGTGATTCCAAAACTCTCTCTATCAAAACTTAATAGGAACATCCAGACACAGATCAGGCTTGCCCAGCTTCTCCCTTCACAGTGACCTCCCAACCTCTACTTAAACATTTCCACTGAAGGAGAATCACCATCCTCTGAATTACTCCATTCCTTTGTTAAACAGCTTGCACTGTCAAAACTTTCTTCCCGATGTTTAGTCAGAATTTCCTTTCTTGTAATGTGACTCCATGGGTTCACATCTTAGTCTCTGGAGCAGCAGAAAACAAGTGGACTCCATCTTCTACATAACAGCCCTTTATATATTTGAAGATGACTCCATATCATATCTCAAAGGCCCCATTCACGTTTGCCTGAAGCAATTTGACTCATACTGAAAGAAACCAAACAAGCCTATAGCAAAAGTTCAAGGATCCATCCCAATAGTATGGTTACTTCAGACAAGAGTTGTAAGAAAAGCACAGTTTGTTTAGATGATGCTTGACACGGCAGACTTGGAAAGTGATTTTTCAGTCCTAACAGTAAATAGTGGAAGGAGAACAAAGGAGAACAAAACACATAGGCATAAACATGGTTAAAGCAGTAGAATATTTGAGTTGTAAGAGGCCATAAGGACCATGTAGTCCAATCCCTTGCAACATCTAAAGCGCTCCTGAGAGATGGCCACCTAACCTCTGTTCAAAGACTTCCAAAGAAGGAGACTCCACTAAGGCAGTCTGTTCTACTTTCAAGCATATCCTACCATCAAGAAAGTCCCCTTGAAGTTCAGCGCTTGTAATTTGAATCCATGGGTTCATGTCCTATTCTCTGGAGCAACAGAAAACAACGTTGCTCCGTCTTCTAAATTACAGCCCTTTAGAAAGAAGATAGCTACCATTTATTGTTGCTAACTGCCCTTAAGTCGACTTCAGTTTACAGTGACTCTTTGAATGAGAGACCTCCAACTCACCCTATCCTCTGCTCCGTCTGCTCAGGTCTTGCAGACTCAGGCCTGTGGCTTCTTTGATAGACTCCATTCATCTGGAATATGTTCTTCCTCTTTTCCTACTGCCTTCTATCTTTCCAAACATCATAGTCTTTCTTAGTGAGTCATGTATTCTCATGATATGCCCAAAGTATGGAAGTCTAGTTTAGTCATCTTGGCTTCTAGGGAGAATTCAGGCTTGATTTGCAATACAACCAATTTATTTGTCTTTTTACGCTTCAGGGTATCTTTCCCAGCTCTTGGTCTTCTTTCCTCCAAGCTAAACATACCCTTTCCCCTCAACCATTTCTCACCAGGTTTGTTTTCCATCATCACTATAGCTCTCCTCTGAGAAGTTCACCAGGTGCCATCTCTGTGGTCTTTTCAGGGTCAGGAGAAGACCTTTCTGTGTATCACCATCCCTTAAATAATTTGTGTAGCCTCTCCGTTTTAAACTCTATGGATTGGTATGAAGGTTGCTGTCACTTTAGTTTTCTGTCGTTTGATTCCTATTGTTTTCCCCACTTGCTTTCATGGTTGATTATCTATTTAAATTGTGTTTATACTTAGCGTAAGCTGTTCGGAAAAGTTTATGTGTGTGTGACAAGAGTTGCAAATAACATGCAAATAAAATAAAACAAAACATGAGAGCGCCAACGTCAATATATTGAAATAAGCTGTTGTCTCTACTGTGGTGGTGTTACGGAAAGCTTGTGAACATCCCAGTCACTCAACACCAGTTTGTTTCAATCACTGTGGGTGCTAAGCCTATGTAGAGAGAGAGGGAGCTTTGCCAGTGCTTAGGCCAGAGGTAGGCAA
>NW_024809260.1:3057-3166 GCF_019175285.1 Sceloporus undulatus | reverse complement strand
CTGATGGCTCCCTCTGTGGCCCAGGTGACAGTTGAAGAGGAAGGGGCCTCTTCCTTCAGACAGTCCCCGATGTTGCTGGGTCTGCCTGATGGCTCCCTCTGAGGCCGAG
>NW_024809260.1:229-2957 GCF_019175285.1 Sceloporus undulatus | reverse complement strand
TGGGTCTGCCTGATGGCTCCCTCTGTGGCCCAGGTGACAGTTGAAGACGGAGGGGCCTCTTCCTTCAGACAGTCCCCGATGTTGCTGGGTCTGCCTGATGGCTCCCTCTGAGGCCGAGATGACAGTTGAAGAGGGAGGGGCCTCTTCCTTCAGACAGTCCCCGATGTTGCTGGGTCTGCCTGATGGCTCCCTCTGAGGATATAATATACAGCAGGCAACAAGATCTTTCTATCCTCACTTTCTGTATGCCTCCTCACTTCCTTTTTCTGGTTATCAACCATCCCACTGCACGAAGATACCATGTCACAGAGTTATTAAAAGGGCAGGGTTTTTAAACCCTTTAAGCACCTCCCAACATTGGATGATCCTGTCTATAGATTTCTCTCTGGTTACTGTGTATGAAGCTATTTTGGTTCCAGCTCCATAAAGCTCGAGTCAGAATTAGGAGCGGCAAAGTTGTTGTGTTCTGGACTGCAGGTTTCTAGCTATTTGATTCATATTCTCTCCAATCAGTTTTCTACTGCCCTCCCTTCCAACAGTCAATGAGTCAGCATTCAACATTGATTGACCATGCTGAGTCTTCAGTGATCTGTTCCGATCACTTTCATTTGAGCTTAGGTGAAACTGGACAATGGAGGTGGCTACATTTGTGCCCAACACAAGCTATATTAAAATTTTAAATTAAGAATTCTTTTAAAATGCAGATTTTAAGAGTAAAAGAACAACAATGATAACTGCTCTTGCCTGTGTATGTCTGTAGGGTGTAACTTTCCAAGATCTGAGTGAGCTGTTTAGGAGTGGAAGAACTTCCATGTAGGAATTATCTTCTCTTTAAACCTCCCATCTTCTGCATGAGTGTTGCAGCTTTGACTAAATATACACAAGCATTGGAAGACTCCAACTCGATACAGAATCAATAAGGATGGTATGAAAGTATGTAACATTGCGGAAGTTCTGGATCTGGACAGTGACTAGAGAAAACATTACATTTGGAATTATAGCCAGTGACTACAGAGACCAATCAATGTACAATGTTCTTTCATGGAAGAAAGGCAGAATCTAAATGTAATGAAGGACACTGAATCAAGTAACTAAGCAGCTGCAAGAATACTTAATTCCATCTTTAATCCAACTGCTGAAAAAGTAAGCTTAGCAACACTCACCAACAATGGGCACTCATGACCCAATTAATATATTATGTCCCACTGATTCGATGGAAAAGATTGAGGATTTTACTCAAGTCAGTGGGACACCTTACTTGGATTGTGACTTACACAAGTCAATTATGATTCAGGTTTCAGTAGATACTGGTATGTTCTAGCCCTAAAGCTGCTTCTATATGTTTTTTTAAATCCATAGATGGAACAAAGAGGGAGTCTGTAAGAACTATTCGGACCCCAGCATTGGTCCCTGAGTCAAGGCTGCTGCTTATGAGTACGGCCACTTCTGCATAGCTTCTCTGGTATATCACCTGGGGTTCTTCCTCAGGCAGATTTGGCCATTAACACAGACTGGACTATTTCATTCATCACTGTGTGAAGCTGCCTTTGAAGAATGTTCAGAAACTAGGAAACTGCTGGACAGGCAGAATGCTAATGGGGCTTGTTATTTGGAGCACATTACTCTGGTGCCATTTGATCTGCATTATGTTTCCAAATCCAATTAAAAGTGAAAGTTACATCCTTCAAAGTACTATAAAGTTTGGACTCAGGGTGCTGGTCTGGAGAACCACCTACTCACTCCACAGAATTCACTCTTGCATCACACTTAGATCAGAGATCAAACTGCTGGGTAGATCAGATAAGCCCGTCATGATTGACACCTAAGCTCTGTCAGAGTTAATAGAACATTTAGGCAAGGTCTCTATTTAATAGGGTTGTCATATTCCAGCCCCTCATATCCAGACATCTAATTTGCATATTTTAAAATAATATTATACAGTTATTATAAGTACAGTCAGCCCTTTTTATACGCGGATTTGCCTTCCGTGGATTTGAGCATCTGCGGTGGACAAACCCAGAAGTTGTCCCCAATGGCGGCACGCATGCACACTCGCTGCCATTGGGGACAAAAGTCCCTGGCCTCCCCTCCCCTTTCCCTCCCTGCCTCCCTCCTTCCCACCCTCCCTCCCTCCCTTTCCCTACTTACCTTATTCGTCACCGCCACCACCGCCTCGGCCTCCCACTCAACTGCCACATCAGGAAGGCCAAGTGGTGGCGGTGGAGGTCAAGAGGCCTCCAGGCAGCCACCTGGCCCTTCTGCGATGGCAGCAGCGAGGAGGCCGGAGCATGGCCTCCAGCACGGCCTTTGGCCTCCTCGCAGCTGCAGCCACCAACACCACCCGTCCCTTTTGCGGAGGCAGAGGCAGCAGCTCTGAGCCTGGAACCTCACGTTTCAACAGTGGCCAGGAGTACATCTCTACAATTGAGGCTTGCTGGTCAGCTGCACCCATTCCTTGACATCAGACCTGGCCATGGTGACAAATGTCTTAGTTACATCCTGTTTGTATTACTGTACAGTTGGCCCTTCTTATACACTGATTTTTTTATACACGGATTCAAGCATACACGATTTGAAAATGTTCCAAAAAAGTATAAATTTACCTTAATTTTCCATTTTTATAAGGGACACCATTTTGCTATGTCATTATAGTTAATGGGACTTGAGTATACACGGATTTTGTTATACACGGGGGATCTTGGAACCAAACCCCAGCATATAACAAGGG
>NW_024809260.1:0-129 GCF_019175285.1 Sceloporus undulatus | reverse complement strand
ATTTTTCTGGGCACAATTCAAACCGCTGGCTATAACCTAAAATAGCTCATCCCAGGCAATCTAAAAGACTGTATTCCCATACGAGCTTGTACATGTTTTGAGGTCTTATGTGGATGCCCTTCTCTCTGT
>NW_024809259.1:0-3167 GCF_019175285.1 Sceloporus undulatus | reverse complement strand
GATAGAGTCATGGCAGGAAAAGTAATGTCAAACTGCTTTAATGCTGCAGTGTGGATTCAGGCTTTGCCTCTAGTCTTCACATGGCCAATAAGAGGAGTGGTCTCTCCCTGCATTGAAATTCCTCTATACCATCTTAACTGTTGACATCTCAGACAGAAAGTAGGCCTTGACTCTATCATCACCATTTTACTCCTGTATAATTTTAAACATCTTTGCCTGCTGAAGAACTCAGAGTCTGCATATGCTTTGTAGTTGGTCCAATAAATGTATCGTTACTTGTGAATTTTGTTTTATTCTGCTGTACAGAATTTACAATTTTTTCAACAGTTTCAAACACAGCGACCCCTGAATATAAATTGATTCATTAGTTGATTAAATCTGAATGAGCCAGAACAAAATGTCAGTTCTGAATGGGGCTGGGATGATCGGCAAACGTGTTGCAACAAGAGCTATGCTAGAGGCAGCACTCTCCCTTTACTTCCACAAAATGCTAGAATGCCAGATGGTGGTGCAATTTAGCAATTTCCCAGTCCTGCACCTAGGCCATTCCAAACAGAACATATGAAACCCTTTTTGCAGATATGTGTCCCTCTCACTTCATTGTTTCATTGTTTCATACTTGAAAAAAAAAGAACATAAACAATTACAGTCAGCCCTTCTTATACACAGATATTTTATACATGGATTCAAGCATACACGGTTTGAAACTGTTGAAAAAATTGTAAATTTCAAATATCAAACCTTGATTTTCCATTTTTATAAGGGACACCATTTTGCTATGTCATTATATTTAATGGGACTTGAGCATACACAGATTTTGTTATACATGGGGGATCTTGGAACCACTGTACTTATGAACCTCTTCTTGGAGAACAGCCTCAGTCTGTGCAAAGCTGAGAGAGGAAGTTACTACAGCACAGCACCATAATAAAGCCCACATACAGCAGAGCAAATGACCCGAAAAATAAAACCAAAATAGCTTGCTCTGTTCCAATACCTTTAACAGCAGCTTCATATGCAGTAATTCGAAAATGAAACTTTTCACAACAGGAAGTGCATCTGCACAATTATAACAACTTCATACCATGTTAACTGTTGTAGTTCCATTTACTGAATCTGGGAATCTGCAGTTTGGTGACTTAGGTCCAAAAATACTGCAGAAACAATCCAGTTTGAGACCCTTTAACAGTTAACTGCTCTGGCTCAGTGCTAGGGAATCCTGGGAGCTGTAGTTTATTGTGGCACCAGAACTCTCTGACAGCGAAGACTAAATGTTTCACAAAACTACAGTTCCCTAGCACTGAGCCATAGCAGTTAAGGCAGTTTCAAAATGGACTATTTCTACAGTGTGTTTTGGACTTTAGGCTTCATCTGCACTGCAATAATAATTCAGTTTGACACTGCTTTAACTGCCATGGTGCAATGCTATGGAACTGTGGGATTTGCAGGTTTGTGAGATATATCCTTCTCTGTCAGAGAGCTCTGGTGCTACAACCAAGTACAATTCCCAGAATTGCACTGCACTGAGCTATGACAGTTAAAGTGGAGTCAAACTGAATTATTTCTGCAGTGCAGATGCAACCTCACTTAAGAATTCTCCATTGACAGACATTAGAACTCCCTCACAGGGAATTCTAAGCATCTCATTAAACTATAGATCCCAGGATTCTTCACAATGGACATAGGATAACTTAAATGACATGAAACTGATAGAATAAGTTTCTATAATCTCCAGTGCAGACCATCATGTGGCTATTAAAGGCACAAAATGGAGTTAAAATATGGCAAGATGCATCTTGGAGGGCTTGTCTGTTTTAACTTGGGGTTGTTGAAAGAGCAGAATAGCATTTATTAAGCATTACAAAATCAAGATTCTATCCAGAGATTTAAAATATTAAATTTAAATATATGTATCCCCATTCACTGAAAATCTGGGTTTTCTCATAAGTGGCTGTTAAATGCTTACCAAACGGTTCCAATCAATAGAAATTCTCTCTCTGTAACTGAAGAGAAACACGCAGAGGAAGGCAATTGAGGAGAAACATGCCGTCACAGACACAAACATCACCCATCCTTGTAGCAGTGGTAAGGGGACTTTGGTTGCAGCTACTAAAATCCAAACTATTGCTCCAAAAAGCTGTAGAAGAACATAAAAAGGGGGTAGGGAAATAAGTTTGTTTAAAATTGAAAATATATTAAGTCTCTATGTGTAAAGTATAGTAAAAGAAAACAAAAGAAAAGAAAACAACAACAATTCTACCACAATTCTAGCACAAACCTTCTGGGGTTTATTTGGAACATTAGCATTTGCCAGCTGCTCAGTTCTTTACCCATGATAAAAAAGAAAGCATACAAGCAACATCATATAAGCAATGATGCTATCTGTAACATGGTAATTTTCATTTAATGATGCTACTAACATCGTTAATTTTTTTAAAAAATAGTAACATATACTGGTAACATTGCATCTTCTGGGGTGTGATATTTACTTAAGTCGTAGGAGCAGTAGTATGCTTTTAAACCATTTCCAACTTATGGTGACTTTAAGGTGAACCTATCACAGGGTTTACTGGGGCTAAGAGTGTGTGATTTGCTTAAGGTCACCCAGTGGGTTTCCATGGCCAAGTGTGTAATTGAACCATGATTTAGAGTCATAGTCCAATTCTCAATGCACTACATCATTCTGTAGTTACTTTCACTATATATTTTTGTGGGTCATTTTGGCAAGTTCAGCGATCCTGGGATTTGTATTCAAAGATATAGCTGTGTTAGTCTGGAAAATCAGTATGCAAAGGAATCTTGTAGCATCTTTGAGACTAGCTGAAAGGAAGAAACTGGTCACAAGAATTTTCATAAAATTGAGTCTACTTTCTCAGCTGCATGGGAAAACAGACTCAAATCTACAAAAATTCATGTTACTAATTACTTTCATTAAAGGTGCTTCAAGATCACTTTGCACACTGATTTTCCAGACGAACGTGGTTATGTCTTTGAATTCTGGACAAACATGTAGTTTATTTTTTTATGTTGCAATGTTCCCCTATGAACCAGTGTGGAGGACTGGTGTGAGTAAGGGATTAGAACTATAGCAGACCTGAGTTCAAATTCCCACTCAGCCTTGGGAAAATCATACTCTTGCTATCTTAAGAGAAAGGCAATAAAAAAAA
>NW_024809258.1:0-3167 GCF_019175285.1 Sceloporus undulatus | reverse complement strand
TTTTTCTCCTCCCCCTCTTTCTCCTCTGCCGCTGCTGCTACTGTTATTGTGTGCCTTCAGCTCCTTTCTGACTTATCGTGGAAGAGAGGGGTGGTCTTATACGGTGAGTATATCCCAAACACTCTATTTTAAGTTGTAAAGTTGGGGGTCGTCTTATACGCCCAGTCGTCTTATATGCCGGAATATACGGTATATAAAATCAATGACAGCGGTGACTCCTTTCTGCTCCCATGAATAGCTTCTAAAGAGGCATTGACATTATTTGAGATAAGAGAGGAAAATGTCACGGCGCACGGAGTAAAAAGGCCATGCGCCGGGACAAAAAACAGAAGGGAAAACCATATTATTTGAAGCAGCATGCAAGCATTGTGGGCCTAAATCGCAAATCCATCTGAAATTATAAATACAATTAATAAACAAAATTGATAATATTAAATTTATTAATTAAATTATAAATTAAATTATAATTAAAATTAATTAAATTTATTTGCTTATATAATTTACAATTTTATATATATATGTATGTGTGTGTGTGTAATATTTATTATTTAAATATATTATTTAATTGATATTAAATAATATAAATTTAATTAAATTTGATTTTTATTTATTCTTTTATTTTATCATCTTGGATGGATTTAAAATTTATAGGGGAATATTCCCCATAAATTTTAAATACTTCCAAGATTATAAATAAAATTCATAAAATAATTTAAATAAATAATTTTATTAATTAAATTAAATTGTGTCAATTAATCAAATTTATTTATTTAATTAATTAATTAGCCTCGTCTAATTTTAGTCCAATGTAATGTAATCAGCAGCTCATCATCATCATCATCAGTTTGTGAAAGAAAAATGAGTTGTGAGTATGGTTAAGTTTTGCTTTGCAGCCAGGCGTTGTGAGAAGGATTCGCACTCGGGTTCTGGGCTCGTTTATAAAAATGAAATAGGGGTAATTAGCAAACAGGGGATTTGGACGCTTGGCTTTCGGAAACGGACGTTCAATACGCATCACAAGTGGCCATTGTCCATCACAGGTGTCCTGTGTCCATTACAGGTGTCCCGTGTCCATCACAGGTGTCCAGTGTTCATCACAGGTGTCCAGTGTCCATCACAAGTGTCCTGTGTCTATGACAGGTGTCCATCACAGGTGTCCAATGTCCATCACAGGTGTCCCGTGTCCATCACAGGTGTCCATCACAGGTGTCCTGTGACCTTCACAGGTGTCCAATGCCCATCACAACTGACCAATATCCTTCACAGGTGTCCAATGCCCATCACAACTGACCAATGTCCTTCACAGGTGTCCATTGTCCATCACAACTGACCAGTGTCTGTCACAGTTGTCCAATGCCCATCACAAGTGTACAATGTCCGTCACAAGTGTACAATGTCCGTCACAGGTGTCCAATGCCCATCACAGCTGACCAATGGCCGTCACTAGTGTCCAATGAACCTAGAGTCAGAAGGGACTTCTAAGGGTCATATAGTCCAACTCTCCTTCTGCCATGCAGGAATACATAGAATACTAGAGTCAGAAGGGACTACTAACGGTCCTTATGTGCGCTGTGAAGGCTTAAGCGCCATCGACTGTGTATTCAGGCGGAGGTTTCAAACGCAAGTCATCTCCTTTGGCCTGACAGGAAATGAAATATCTCCTGCGGCCGCTGGACATTAAATCCCCCAGGCCACATGCAGGACACATAAAACATCCCTGTCCTTGGCACACTCCAGGACTGCTTTAGTTCTACCTTTTACTGTTATAAATCAGTTTGGGCGGCCAGACTCTGACCCTGACCATCCTCCGAGGTCCCCCAGGTCATTTCTGGACTGGATGGCCCTTGAGAGTCCCTTAGACTTCGAGGATTCCCTGTTCTCTGTATTCCTGCATGGCTCTGTATTCTTGCATGGCAGAAGTGGGTTGAACTTGGGGTTCCCCTTGAACTCTGTGTTTCTAATATGGGAGAAAGGACACGACTGATCACAGTTCTGAGTGTGCGAAAGCGGCAAGATGTATGGGGAGAACCACATGCGCGCAGTTCCCACGACAGTCGCGCCGGGTTCAGTTTGACGTTATTCCTAATGACAGACAGGGGCAATTATCTGCTCTCCGCCAGCAGTTCTGGCCTAATTTCATTACCGCCCTGCGATTCTCCCTCGGCCGCCAGTCTATCAACGTTGCGCAGAAAGGATTACGCTGCACTTTCGTCTTCGAAATGGATTTTGGCTGTCAAGGCCCTTGATGGATTGAACAGCATGGCCGCCGCCTGTGGGAGACCCAGGCACAAACGCAATTAAAACGTATGCGGCAAAACGTCAGGAAGAGATAGTCCCTTCCGATTCAGGGTTCTAGTATTCCTGCATGGCAGAATATTCTATTTATTCCTGCATGACAGAAGAGGATTGAATATATGGCAGGATTGTACGACCCTTAGTAGTCCTTTCCCACTCTAGTGTTCTATGTATTCCTGCATGGCAGAAGGAAGGTTGGACCTCCCAACTCTAATCTGGTGACATTAAAGCAGTAGGAAGCTTAGAGTTGTCACATGCAGAGCGTGTTGAAATAATAATAATGCCACATTGCAATTACCTTTATTCTACCTGAGTGTGAGGAAGCGCTTTTCCTCCCTCTGCAAACAGACACACTAAAATCTCCTTTTCCCTACCGAACGACAAGGCTGTCAAGGGGAGGCTGGGGACGCCTTGCTTCCCTTCATGGCTCCCGTCATTTTTTACGCCACCAACAATGAAAACGTTTGTCAAGGAACGCAATTGTGTCACTTCGCAAAATGGGTTGAGAGAGAGTGGCATCCCTCCTCTCCGCATTGGAATACATTAAACAGTCAGAAGGCTCATGTGTTGCAATGCACCTTCTGCCATGCAGGAACACATAGGATCCTAGAGGGCCGTGCAGGAAGACATGGGATCCTAGAGGGCTGTGCAGGAGCACATGGGATCCTAGAGGGCCGTGCAGGAGCACATGGGATCCTAGAGGGCCGTGCAGGAATACAGAGAGCTCTAGAGTTGGAAGGGATTACTAATAAGCATCATAGAGTCCAATGCAACTTCTGCCATGCAGGAATGCATAGAACACTAGAGTTGGAAGGGACTACTAAGAGTCTTAGAGTCCAATGCATATATATTGCTCTCTGGATAAACTTTAG
>NW_024809257.1:543-3167 GCF_019175285.1 Sceloporus undulatus | reverse complement strand
CCTTCAGCCTGAATTTACGGTTCAGCTTGTCATCCGTCTCGGCATGGAAGAGTCCCGAATCATCAATCGGCATGTCTTCGATGGTAGACCTAACGTTGGCGTTGAGGTCAGATCCCCGCAACCAGGCGTGTCTCCTTAGGGCGATGGAGGCCGCCATGGCTCTGCCCGAACACTCCACCACGTTCCTGGACGCGGTAATGAGCCATGCGCCGATGGAGTGGGCCTCGTCCCTAATCTCCGTGAGGGTCCGCTGGGCTTCATCTGGAACGTCGGGCACGATGGGAGAGATGCCCTCCATAAGAGTTTGAATATAGGCCCCCATACAAGCGGTGTAGTTGGTTGCCTTCACCGCGAGTGCCGCAGCCGCGTATGCTTTCCTGGCCAAGGCATCTATCTTTTTAGCCTCCTTATCAACTGGTACAGCCGCTTGCCGTTGAGTTGAAGTCTGTTGGGCACCCTCGACAATAGCTGAATTCTGTCGGGGGTGGGAGGTAAGCCACGGAGCAGCTGGGGCCGAAACCTTGTAGAGGGACTCGATCTTGCGCGGTGGGCCTAAGAGCGAGGAGGGGCAGTCCCAAGAACGCCTGACCAGGGCTTCTAGGGATGGCATGAACGGGACCAAAGGTGTTGAATGAGCCCGACTGCGAACCCTGCGCTCGAGGGGGTCTCTGGCCTCTTCTTCAGGATATGCAAGGTCAATGTCCAGAGCCCTGGACATCTTGATGACGTGCTCGAGAAAGGACCTAACGTCATCCGTGGGAGAGGCTGCTTCAGGATGATGCAGAAGCTGCGGAGAGTTCTGGGCCGGGTCGTCCTCGCCCGAGGAATATTCCGACTCCACGGGCTCGGGTTCGGAATCTGAAGCCAAGTCCACCGTAGCATACGGTCTGGAGTGTTCGACAGGCCTGCTGGCACGCAGAGATGGAGCTGCAGTCGAAGGGCCCGATCGGTCCGAGGGCTCGTGACGATGGCGGCCTTGATCCCGAGGCTGATCGAAATCACGGGGACGGTCCCGACCTCGAGCAGGCTTGGCTAGAGCCACCTCCCTGGGGACTGGGAGAAAGAATTGATCCGTCTCCGAGTCATAGTAGTATTGAGGATCAACCGGAGAGCGTGGAGCCAGTGAAACAGGAGATGGAGATCTCGGCGGTTGGTCAGGGACCTCCTCGTCATCCGAAAGGAGAAAGGGAAGCGTTGTCGCCGATTGAGTCTGGGCTGGCACAGTCTGAGCGGCGGTGTCTCGGTCTTGGGCCCCCGCCGGGGAATGGTCAAGGTCTCCCGTGGGTGAACGATTGCCCACCATCGGTGTAGCCAGAGGGTCAGCCCGTCTCGGAGAGTCGGGACGCGGGCGATCACGGCGGGACTCACGGTGAGACTTCCGAGAAAGGGAGGCCTCGTCCGAGCGCCTCTTGGAAGGGGAGCTTGAGTGAGAGCTGGGCTTGGAAGTTGACTTGGACTTCTTAGCCGAAGAAGACGAAGTCGCCTCCAGGGCCGGTGGCTGCCTCTTCTTGGCAGACTTGTGACGAGACGGCGCATCCGGAGGGAAGAACTGGATCGGGGACTCCGAGATGGTAGCCATACGGCCAGCACGATCGTCGGTACGGGCGGCGGAATCCCTCGAGCCCGAGGGTTCCTCGGAGACGGTGCTCCTCGGTGCGGGGTCCTCCGACCCAGCCCGCCTAGATGGGTCCGACGATCCAGACTTCGACTTAGACCTCTTGGAAGAAGATCCCGAGGAGGTCTTTTTCTCCGAAGCCGTCCGGGACGTCCCCGATGTCTCGGAGGGGACTCCTTCCTTGCGGCTGGGAGCCGTGTCAGAGCCCAGTGACCCCGGTAGACGGGGGTGCTTAGGGACTTTGGAAGCGGCACCGCGGGCCGGCGGGCGAGAAGCGTCTGAACTCCCCATATCTTGCGAAGTAGAGGGGGGCGCACTCGAAGGGCCACTACGAGCCTGGGCAGCCGGAGCAGAGGCCGAAGGTGCTGACGCAAGACGAGGGTCCCCCTCCCTGATCTTGCCCTGGGCAATAGCGGACGTCAGCCGCGACTCCCGATTCTTGCGGGCTTGGGAGGACATAGACTTACAGAGGCTGCAGACCCTGGGGTCGTGGTCCCGGCCCAAGCAGAAGAGGCAAGAAGAATGAGGGTCCTGAACAGGAACCTTTCCACTGCAGATATCGCATTTCTTGAAAGGAGGAGACATCATGCGAGTCAAGAAGCGAGGTCCAAAGACGAAGTCAAACGGTCTGAGGTCAGGTAGGAAGGAGAAGACGGGAAGCCGAGTAAAACAGTCCGAGTCAAAAATACCAGTGAAATCCGAAAGAGCAAGAGCGAAGTTCCAAGCAGCCACTAGCACGGCGGAAAAAAGGAACTGGGGAAAGAGCGGGAAGGCAGGGGCCTTATAACGGATGGGCGGGGTTACCGCCAAAAAGTTTCTATATGTTGCAGAGTTAACTCTGCCCAGTGATTCCAGTAGGTTCCGAGCAGCACTGCGCAGGCGCAGTAAAACCCATTTGTATGATTCGCAGAGACCACGAAGAAGAATTGTAAGGTCATGCAAGACCAGTCTCCCTGGAAGCGAACACAAGTGAGCACATTATAGACCAATTCAAAGGCACAAGACACAA
>NW_024809257.1:0-443 GCF_019175285.1 Sceloporus undulatus | reverse complement strand
TATATGTTGCAGAGTTAACTCTGCCCAGTGATTCCAGTAGGTTCCGAGCAGCACTGCGCAGGCGCAGTAAAACCCATTTGTATGATTCGCAGAGACCACGAAGAAGAAAGACAAAATCCTTCAGACCTCCACATCAGATATTCTGTTGCAGTCCTCAGTGCGGAAGAGGCCAAGACAACTGCCCCCACAAAGAAAGAAGTATGTGGAAGTGAAGAAGAAAGACGCATCACAGCTGGATGGACAGCAGATGGGAAACTATCGCAGATTCAGTCCCAGGCTGAGACAAAACCAGTCTTCCTAGAGAAATGCTCTCGTGCGTCCAGCCATGGATCTGTATCCTAGGACTATCAGTCCAAGTCATGTACAGCAAGAGTGCTGGAGTCTGGAGAGAAGCAGATTCCAACCTGAGTCTGGGCCATCAACCAGAGAATGCATCAGTTCTT
>NW_024809256.1:0-3167 GCF_019175285.1 Sceloporus undulatus | reverse complement strand
CAATTACAAATTAATTTTATAAAGAAAACCAATTCTAAAAGCATCAACAAGAATACCTGTTCCCTATATATAATGAAAGGGACCTGACATGTGCAGATATCTCTTGGCTTTATGCTTTGATGACACATTTAAGCATATGAACATACATAGTTTTGTCACTGCCACCAGAAAAATAATCTGGCTAATTTGTCACAGTCCCCAGACACCTAAAAGCAATATTTCCCTTGTGCTATTTGCCATTTATTGGAAGAAAGAGGGCAGTGCAAGATATGCCATATCTTATAAAAGGAGGTGGGTGGGAAAGCATCATGGAAAGCTCCAAGCTGCACCAGCACTGCTAGTCACATTCTACAGAAATACTGTTCCCCTCCATTCCACTGTCCATGACTGTGGTGGCATGTGATGACACTTGTTGTCACAGTCAGATGGGGCTGTGCAGGTGGCAAGCCAGTTACTGCATGGCGTAATGGTCTGGATGAGGACCAATAAACTGAAGCTGAATTCCATTAAGAAATAAGCTCTGTGTCTGGGAACTAGGTAACAAACATTCTATATATGGTTGCTTTCACCCTTCAAAAGAAAGTGCATATGTTGGGAACACTCTTTGGCCCATCTCTAGCTCTGGAGACCATGTAAGATTCCATGGCTTGGAATGCTTGGGCCTAGCTTTGACTGGCCTGTCAGCTACAGCCTTTCCTGGACAGGGATAACCTAGAACAGTGTCCGTCCACTGCTAATTTCTAGATTAGACTACTGTAATTCTTTCTATGTGGGTCTGCCCTTGAACATGACTCAGAAACTACAGCCTAATGCAAAATGCAGCAGCTAGACTGCTGACTGGAACATTGCATGGAAATCATATGTCAGAGGTCCTAAATGAGCTGCACCAGCTGCCAATTTGCTTCCAATCTGAATTCAAGCTGCTGGTGATGGCATCCAAACACTTAAATTGCTTGGGACTTCAGTGCTTGAAGGCGAACCCCTTGCTATACATACTTGCCTGAGGACTGACATCTGCAATAGATATCATTTCCCAGTACTGTACCCTGATCTGCAATGCCTTGGATAGCCTTAAGCAAAGGCATAGACAGACTGAAAAGGTGATGTTTTCAGTGGTAACATTGTCAGATTTAACCATGGTGATGGAATTCTGTCATTATAGTTATATCTGACAATGCAGGATCTCAGCCATAATTTTAAATTAAACTTTTGTGGCTTACTTTAATTTATTCAAATCTTGTATATATGTTACAGTTTTTAATTATTTTAATCTGTTTTAACTGATTGTAATTGTTTTGGTTTAATGTGTCAAATTGTTTAATACACTTTTAGTCACATTTCACATATTATACTCTTGCTAGGAGTTGGTTCCTTCTTTTAAATAAGAGTGAAAATACAGTGTTTACATTGACCCATGAATAAGTCAAGTCTGGTTTTTTAAGTTACTTTTTGACCTACATTTCTAGACTTATACATGAGTATATACAGTAGATCTTCTCTACTCTAGATTGTAGCCTGCAAAGAAAGAAAAATATGGGTGAAACAGACCCAGTTGTAATGGAGGCCTGGGCTGAAAGGACAATTTACCAATCGTTATTGGATTGGACTGAAAGAAAGAGTATCCTGCATTATGTTAGTGCAAAATAATCCCTCTCTTTCTGTGCTGTGATATAGCTGTTATTAGCCATTCTTGATCAAAATGACCTTGAAAATCCATTCTCTACCAACTGATGTAGACTCAGCTCTTCTTGAAGATCCTCTGTTTTGTGTCTTGAAGCTCGGACTTTCTTCACTTCTTCTCATAAATTTCCCTCCTGAACAATACTGGGATTTTTTTCATCTTAAAGAGCAGCTCCTTTCAAATCCTGCCAAGCAATGCATCCTACATCCTGCTATTAGAAGGGAAGATTTTACTTTTACTAGTGGCTGCCAGTCTTCTTCCTTTCCCTGCTACATCTCAGCTGGGTTTTCCACTTTTCCTAATTGTCAAAGATTTAGTGACTCTCTCTTGTTTCTAGTATGTCCTGGGTAAACTCAAACCAAACTGTTTTGACTAAATTTCCCATTTAGAAACATTCCCTAAGTAAGCCATGTGTGTGTATGTGTGCACAAGTTTTTTTTCATAGTTGGCTCCCAATGTTCGTTGTGACAAATCCAAAGAACTCCTTCAGATACTAAATCTCCACAACACTGAGAACCATCTTGTGATCATGGCTGTAATTTCTCTTCTGCTTGTCTCTTCCTATTTGATCTCTTCACCCATAAGTAGAATCCTTTGCTTACAACATTGTATTAATATGTCCACCTGCTCACATCCATCCACAACAGACCAAGGGCTTATGGCCTGTTCTGAAAGGATATTGGATGTGGTCACATACTCATGAGAGTGCCAATACCTTTTGTTTCACACTAGATGCAATAACATGTACTGCTGACAGGCAAAAGCAGGTGGGGAAGATGACTGTCATCTTGATACTGTTGTTGTACCACTCCTAGGCTGGCATCCTATTAGTGGCATATACATGAGTAAGTTGCCCTTACACCTGCATATGTCCTTGGTGTTCTCTTCCTTCCTCTAAGGGGCCCAAAGCCCTACCTGGGCTTGTTGTACAGCGTCTGAAACCTCCCTCCCCACCTTGTGGTTGTTCTGTGCCTTCTGGAGAACAGGCAGGATTGGTGAAGTGTCTGGTTATAGTGACATAGCCAAATGCTTTCCCAATTCTGCCTGGTCTCCACAAGGCACAGAATAGCTGTGGGTAGGGTCTTCAGAAACTGTATGGTAAGCCTGATGTGGTGGTATACAGCTCAGCCTAGTATAGGACTATATGTGGAACTATGTGGAACTATTGTGCTTTCTTGAGCTATGCAAGAGTGCAGCCCTAGTCTGTACATTATTAACAGTTTCTTCATTGAATCTGAACTAGAACTTGTGGTGTGGTCACAGCTCTTTTCATTTTCTGAATGACTTGTTCCAGATTTGATTTTTACACTGTTCACAGATCAGGTAAGGCACGTTGTGTCCAAGGACACTATCATTCCAGGAACTAGTGGATTTCTACTATTGATTTTGGAGTTGGGCATTTATCATTTGCTTTGCTTTCCCAGAGTTTGGGTATCAAGAAACTTTTTATCAATAAACTACCATTGGAAGTGCATACTTCTCCATA
>NW_024809255.1:0-3167 GCF_019175285.1 Sceloporus undulatus | reverse complement strand
TGTGTGTGTGTGTGTGTGTGTGTGTGTGTGTGTGTGTGTGTGTGTGTTTTCCAGGGGAATTTGTTGGTTTTTCTTGGAGAGGAAAACATCCATTTCCTGAGCCAAATGTAGAGTGTCCCATCCCCCCTTGAAGCCAATTGCAGATTACAGACAAGGCTTCCTTTCCCCCATTTCAGCCAGATTCAGGGGAACAGCCAAAGCCATCCCTGCCCCCATTGTGAGCAAATTGTGAGGTGTTTTTTTTTTTTTCTTTTCTGTGTGTTAGTTTTGGGGAACTGTTCCCATCTTCCTTCCACCTTAACCTAGGGCTGCAAGCAGCTACAGCAAACAAGTTTTATTGTACATAAGGGCTATCCATGGAGCATTTAGGAGAATGTGGGGGAGGGGGGTACTAGACAGCTTTCAATATTTAAAGGTTTAAAAGAAAGTTTAAATTTCATAATTTTTTGCTTTAAAAAATCCTTTTAATGCTTTTTCATTAATTAAATTACAGGAAGACAAAATTCACCGCAACCATCTCCAAGATTAGAAGAACCTAATGCTGGACCATCCCCAGGTATGAAGGACCTTTGTAAAACCACATGTGTTTATTTCAATCACAAAAAAAAAAAATTGTCTGTATTATTAAATGTTATGTTATTAGCTAGCATGATTGAATGATTGACAATACATTTCTCTTATTACACAGTTCCTCTGGATCCACAGGAAGGGCCATCACATGGCAAGTATTTACTTATATGCAGAAACTTATCTTTAAGCATTAAAATGAAATATAATCATCGTGCACGTTTCACTGGAGCTCATACTAGTTATGTTAACTGTTTTTATCTTTCTGTTTTGATGGCAATTGTGCATTTTCACTCACCCTTTAACTTCTAATGTTACAGTTTTATAAAAGAAATTACTTCATATTAATACTTTATAATTAATTAACATTAATTGCAATGGAGGAAGACAAAACTCGCCGCCACCTCCTCCTTGATTATAACATACTGTTGGAGTAATTCCTGCTATTTCTGCAGTCAGTAAAAACAGCCTGTTTTATAAAGAAATAAATTTATATTAAAACATTATCATTCGTGTAAATGCAGGAATGTTAATGTAAATGTAGAAAATTTGAAGCAGAGCATTTTATGATGTTGGTAGCTGAGTACAGAGCCAGTGTGGTGCAGTGTGTTGGTCCATACCATGACTTCAAAACCCTATTTGGCCATGGAATTGCACTGATATCCAGAACCAACACTCTCTCAGCTACTATGGGCTTCCTTTGGGTTTGGTGAAAATGGCTTCAGGGCATACTACAACAACATATTTCAGATCTTCCCCAAACACTACCCTGGCCCTCTATATTGGCATCTTGAGTCCATACTCCAGACTCTTCCTTTTTTCTTTGAATGTTTGTTTTATTAATTTAAGACTGAGAGTAGGCACAACAACAAACCTTTCAAGTTTGTTTTGCACAATTTTATGGCCAGAAAGTTTATTACTTTTATTTCATTAGTATGTCTTCCCTGCTTCCTTGAAGCTGCATAAACCATAGTTGAGTTGCACAAAAAAAGGGATATCCATGGGGTTATTAAATGAAATACAACTCTGTACTGACTGTAGTGCTCCCTTAATTAGCACATATTTAGAAATTTGAACATCATGAAGCAGATCTTAGAATGAAGTGCTATGTCACTCTGAGTTAAAATGTATTCATGTATTACACTGTTATTAGTATGCAAGTATGTAGTAATATTTATTCTCTGTTTGAACATAACTGGCATCAACCAGTTATTTTCCACTTTTTGTTATAATGCTTTATACACTTATGAACATAAGCATTACATTACATTTTTCAATTACAGATAAAACACAAGAAGAGAGTATATCTGCACTGGAGGCAAAAGTATTATAATGCATTTTACACTTATGAACATAACCATAACATTACATTTTTCAATTACAGATAAAACACAAGAAGAGAGGATATCTGCATTGGAGGCAAAAGTCCAGCTTCTAGAGAGCATTTTGATGCAGAACAGTATGTACAGTAATGAATAGTTCTTTTAACAAGTATAATATCTACTATAGCTCATTAATTATTGCCTTTTCCCTTTCAAATAGTGACAGAACGGAAGAGTAAGGAGGACCCAAATGAAATTTGAATTCTTCATGGTTCAACCTATTTTTTTTTTATGAAAAAGCACTATTTTTACATATCAATTCTCTTATTACTCATGGTTGCAATTTGTACAGATATTTATTTTCATGTATTACTGTTTACAGAGTTATTTATTTGGTTATGTATTGGTTTCAGATGCTGTTTATTTCATTATTTAATTATTTTGAACATATATTTCCCTGTAATAAATGTTTAATAAAATATGTTCAATAATGTCTTGGAATGTTGTATGGAACATTTTTCTTGCCAAACAGGTACAATCTATTCTCCTTCATAAATTAACTGGATATTTATTTGTGGAGAACAAATAGATTACATATACATAGCGCTTTCAAAAATTTTTTGTGTACTGTTTATAAAATCACTTATTTTCGATATACAATAGTATGCATAGAAACACGGTGTGTTGTTCTAACCTTTCAAAAATGTTCTTTTTAATAAATCACCATATTATACTGCCCTTCTATGCCTAGAATTATGGTGAAAAGGGGATTGGTTTGCGAATATTTCTTTGAGACCTTACAACTTTGGTCTCTTGCAGCTGGATTTTACTAGTACCAGGCTCATTTTCGCTTGTGCCCATGCCCAACTCATTATTTTCAGGAGTGCTTTGCACGTTCTGTGGCTGCTTTCTCAGCTTTCTCTTAACACGTCTAACAATCCTAACTTCCTTATTTTTCAACTCAGAACAAGCCTCCTTGTAAGTTGAAGAAAAATCCTCCAAAACAGAAATCAGCCTCATAAAATTTGAATTTGTTTTTTCAAAATACATTTCCTTCCAATTAATCTCTTTTGCTAGCCTATCATTGCTATTTTCGATAATCATTTGTACATTCTGTTTGGAACACTGAATCAATTGTTCACACATTTGAACACAGCTGGATTTCTCGGTTTTCCGTTTAATCATCGATAACCTCTCCTGGGGGGTCAAGCTTTCTCTTTGGCGAGCAACATAAGTGTCTGTATTTATAGAAACATAACAAAAACATGCAATACATAA
>NW_024809254.1:0-3168 GCF_019175285.1 Sceloporus undulatus | reverse complement strand
CACTTCAAACCCCACACAACCCCTTTTCTCCATTTTCCTTCCCTCCTTCCAGACTTTTCCTGTACCCCATCAACCAAACCTTGCCTCAGTTCAAACCCCACAGAACCCTTCCAGACTTTCCCTTTATTCTCACTTCAAATCCCAGGAACCCTTTTCCTCTTCCTTTTTTCCCTTCCAGACTTTTCTTGTACCCCCTCAGCCAACCCTCAAGCCCCTGGGAACCCCATTCCTTCTCCTTTCCCCTTTTTTTCTTCCTTCTTTCCAGACCTTTCCTGTACTGTATCTTCACTTCAAGCCCCAGGGGGCCCTTCTCCTCCTTTTTCCATTCTCACTTCAAGCCCCACAGAACCCATTTCCTCCTCCTTCCCTTCCCCCCCTTTTCCTTCCTTCCCCCCAGACTTTGCCTGTATCCTCATTTCAAGCCCCATAGAACCCTTTTCGTCCTTTTTCCTTCCTTCCTTTATTCTCACTTCAAGTTACTGGGACCCCATTCCTTCCTCCTTCCCTCCAGACTTTTCCTGTATCCTCACTTCAAGCCCCTAGAACCCTTTTCCTTCTTTTTCCTTCCTTCCATACTTTTCCTGTATCCTCACTTCAAGCCCCAGAGAACTCCTTCCTTCCTTCCTTTTTCCTGTATCCTCGCTTCAAGCCCCAGGGAGCCCTTTTCCCTCTTTTCCCTTCCTTCCAGACTTTTCCTGTATCCCGATTTCAAACCCCATATAACCCTTTTCCTATTTTCCCTTTCCTTCCTTCCTTTATTCTCACTTCAAACCCCAGGGATCCCTCCCCCTTCCAGACTTTCCCTGTATCCTCCTCAGCCAAGCGGGGAGAAGATGCCAGCCTCCTCCCTCCCTTTCCTATTTCGCTTTCCCCTCAGCTACAGTATTTCCCCCCTGGCGATGGCTACACTTGTGTGCTTTTTGAGTCACAAGAATAACGAGGCCGACCCGTTGAAACCACTCCCGGAATAAGCGGAGGCGGCCTTATCCCAGTCCCTCCATCCCTCTTCGTCGCCGCCATCAGACGCCCCCGGCAGGAAGGAGACAAAAGACACCAGACGCTTATAATTTTAATGGAAAAGCAGGCGGGGGTTGTCAGACGGCTACTTCTGCTCTCTCTCTTAGGCTGCATCCACACTGGGGAAATAACCCGGTATGGCACCGCTTTAACCATTTTCTGGCTCAAGGCTATGGAATTCTGGGAGTTGGAGTTTGTTGTGGGGCCCAGAGCGGGTTATTTCCCCAGTGTGGATGCACCCTTAAAATGCCTTAGGATGGGTTCCCCCCTCCTTTTTCTAAGCGCCCTCAATGTCGCTGCGCCTCCTAGAGGCCGGGGGACAAGAAAGCGCGCCCGCCATTTTCTTTATTAGGAGGCTTGGCCGAGATAGAGGCCGGCTACGAAAAGTCCGTAGCGTCAGAGAGGGGAAGCTGCTGCAATTTGGCACGGAGAGCCGCCCCCGCTCCCGACGCTTCAGAGAGATTCCATTGCCGACGTAACTGTTACGTCACTCGCGCCTCACTAGAGGACAGTTTTTGAGGCTCTTCCTCACAGCTTAGATTGAGTGTAGTCTCCACACTGGAGCATTAAAGCACCTTGACACCAACACTTTAACTGCCATGACTCTGGTCCCAAACACACTGCAGAAATAATCCAATTTGACACCGCTTTAACTGCCCCTGGCTCAATGTTAGGGAATTCTGGGAATTGTAGTTTTGTGAGAATTTAACCTCTGTCAAAGAGAGCTCTGGTGCCACAATAAACTACAATAGCCCAGGATTCCCAGGGCAGTTAAAGCGGCGTCAAACTGGATTGCTTCCGGTCCTAAATACACTGTGTGTTTGGGATCAGAAATAATCCAGTTTGACACTGGTTTAACTGGCTCAGTGCTAGGGAATCCTGGGAATTGTAGTTTATTGTGGCACCAGAGCTTTTCTGACAGAGAAGGCTAAAATGTCTCACAAAACTACAGTTCCCAGAATTCCCTAGCACTGAGCCAGGGCAATTAAATCGGCCTCAAACTGGATTATTACTGCAGTGTTTTGAAACTATCCTACAAAATCTTGGATTTGTAGTATGGTGAGAGGCACCAGTGATAGACTAGGCTGTATACCTCATCAAATTACAAATCCCACGATTCTGTAGGATAGTGTCATCATGGCAGTTAAAGTGGTGTCGAACTGCTTTAATTGTGCAGTGTGTGTACACACCTCTTGTTAAACTTCTGCTGCACTTTCCATCTTTTCCACTTCAGTCCTGGAATTTGCCTTTTCACTTTATAACATTATAGCATATAGACCTTGGGCAAGTCACACTTTCTCAGCCTCAGGGGAAAGCAGTGGCAAACCTCCTCTGAACCAGTCTTGCCAAGAAAATCCATGATAGTTTCGCTATAGGGTGGCCATAAATTGGAAATGATTTGAAGGCACACAAGAACAAGAACAACAACAACAAAGCATATAGAAGGATAGTTCACCTTTTCCATACCCCTCTCCTTCTCAAATACCTCAGAAAAGATATGTCAAAAGTGGACCACCAAGACTCCTATGATGCTGACCCTCATCAGAAATGATGGCTCAGAAGAGTACTTAATGATTTTAGTTGGTTTTTTTAAAATATATTTTTATTGTAAGGTTTTTAAATGGTTTTATTTGTGAGCTGCCTTTCGGGGAGAAAGGTGGCATAGAAATGAAATAATAAATAAATGAACAGTACTAAGAAATATTGAGGAATTGTCCTCCAGATGCCCTAGGAACCTTACAACAAAAATAATAATTAAGTTGGAAATGATTTGAAGGTACACAAGAACAACAACAACAACAAAGCATATAGGGCTGCCTAATGTATGCCTTAATACCCTAAAGGCACCAGATCTCTCTAACCTTAGAAATTAAGTAGGGTTAGACCTGGTTAGTACTTGGCAGAAACTTTGTCAAATTGTCAACACTTATCAAAAATATACTTAGAGAAACCTTCCCTGGTTAAGAACAATTATTTTGCTCACTCCATTTATACTGTGTGCCATAGATATGCACTGATGTTTGGTTCCAGGACTCCCCATGGATACCAAAATCCATGGAAGCTCAAGTCCCATTATATACAATGGCATAGTCAAATAGTATCCCTTATATAAAATGGCAAAATCAAGATTTGCTTCTTGGAATGTATATA
>NW_024809253.1:0-3168 GCF_019175285.1 Sceloporus undulatus | reverse complement strand
ATGATAGATTTTCATTAGGGTTGCCATAGATCTGAAATGACTTGAAGACACACAACAGCAGCCATATCAACATTGTATGGAATCCTAGTACCTCCCCAAAGTAAAAAGCCCAAAATTGTATGGGATGCAGCCAAGGCAGTTGATGGAATCAGTACTATTATTGTGTAGCGTGAAAGAGCTTGACATACAATATTTTATATACTGTATTTTCTGGCATATGACTACTTTTTAACCCAGGAAAATCTTCTCAAAAGTCGGGGGTCGTCTTATACGCCGGGGTGTCGTCTTATAGGGCAGGTGCTGAAACTTCTGAGCTGGAATGGAGAATCTGCAGTCGCTGCATATGATGGGGGGAGCTCAAAAATGGCCGCGGCCGCATCCCCACCGTATGCGACGATCGTATGAAAGCAGCTACCACTCTGATAGTCTTGGAGACAGGGAGGGATGGGCAGGCAGGGAGAGCTGACCAATCCAAGCAGGCTTTGTATACAACAAGGTTTCCTGCTAAGTACCTGCATGTTATTTGAATTAAAATTACCATATTGAAATCAAATCTGATGTTTTTTTTAATTTGTATTTGGTGTGCCTTGGAAGAGGGGTAGTCTTATACAGTGAGTATATCCCAAACTCTATATTTTAACTGGAAAAGTTGGGGGTCGTCTTATACGCCGGAAAATATGGGACTTATAACAATAATCAGTACCCCGCTAGCATCTTGGGAGAACTCCTTTGGTTGGTGTTACTACCTGGAATTTAACATTGTTTTGTATATGCACATGTGTGCGTGTGTCAGAAGATGGATTGTAGCTACATTGTTATAGCTATATCTCTCTTGCAGGATCTTGGCCAATAAAAATTGAAAATAAGAGAAACCAAATTGAATGTGTTCACCAAGGAAGGCCCAAACTTAGTGCTAAAGTATTAAAAGTATAGGTGAGAAATACAGGGAGTTGTAGTTGAGATAAGCAACTTTTCCAAGCTCCGAGGCTTGCTACCTGCTCCTATAAAGTGGAAAACATGCAGACTGACTCTGGGACCTTGTTGCATGAAAAGCCAAGGTGCTTTCTGAGCTGCCTAATCCCTTCTTAGGCCCCATTCCCACTGGCCTATAACGTGGATCAGGATGCGAATCATGGGTGCATTGTTTCCATTTGAGAACGCATTCGACCCACATTGCTCCAATATCATTCCCATTGGAATTCGAATCTGAATCGAATTATCCTGAAAAACCCGAATTATAGGTCAATAAACTGGTTTAAAAAACAGTGGCTTTTTAATGAGTTTTTCTGTGCCTCCCGAGTCTGATTTGGGGCAAATGAATGGGAACAAAAGGGTGTCTGATTTGGGAACCTGGAAATGGGAGGAGTAGCGCTCAAGGGGCTGGCCTGGGGGTGTCACCCTCTTTGTCCTCTTTCTGCATCGCCGGTGCCATTTTCTTCCATTTGCATAGCCTTTCCCCTGGTGGATTGGGAAGCAGGGTAAGGTGATCGTGATACAATGAGCTCCAAATGCAGTAAACACATTACTCCCCCTGCAACCTCCCCCCTGCTCCACATTCATAGACCGATGTGTGAGGAGAGCCAATGAACACCATTTTAAACAATTTCTTTCTTTTTTTGCCTCTGCCTGAGCACCTGAGCAACAGATGGGCTTTGCAGTACATGCCTGCTTGATCGTCCCCCAGACAGTCCAGGGAGCAATGGGGGAGGCAAAGGGATTGGGGGCGAATAGAGGCTCCTTCTCTCTTTCCCAGAGGGAGTGGGGAGACACAGCAGAGCCTGGACACAAAGGGGTTTGGGGCAAATAGAGGCTCCTCTTCTCTCTTTCCCAGAGGGAGACTGGGGAGACACAGAAGAGCCTGGACGCAAAGGGTTTGGGGCAAATAGGGGCTCCTCTTCTCTTTTTCCCAGAGGGAGTCTGGGGAGACACACAGAAGAGCCTGGATGCAAAGGGGTTTAGGGCAAAAAGAGGCTCCTTCTCTCTTTCCTAGATGGATTATTATTCTTTTCCCGGAGGGGAAAAGCACCTAAGTGACTGATTGGCTGTGACATCAAGTGATTAAGCACTTGATTGACAGCTCATTTTTTTTTTTTTAAAAAAGGTTCCGGAAGGGCAGTGGGAACGGGGAGCAAAATAACCCGCTTCAAATTACCACAGGGATAATACCAATGGGAGTGAAAACAGGGGTAAAAAACACCAGGTCTGTTTGCACCCATTTTTAATGGGAATGATGGGTCAGATTCGAGTTAGAATCTGAGTCAGAATCGCAGCGAAATAAGCCGCTTTTTTGCCCAGTGAGAATGGGGCCTTAGCTGTGGTTTTCTTTTTGTGTATAGATTGCCAAATCTTTTTTTAAGTTGCATTGAAAGGGAAGGAATAATGGGTTTGGGGGGGGGGGGGGGGGGAGAAAGTAAATTCAATAACACCAGAATGTTTGACTCGGATACAGAGCTTTTATGGTGTAATTCTCTGTCCCATAGAACAGGAGACCCCTGCAGGAGATTTGCTCTTATTGCTTCTGTTGAAAGACCCCAAAAGGGAGATGTCACATCTCCTCACCCATACCCTTCTGCAGTAGCCCCTGCCTGAATGGAGGCTTTTTCCAGAATGCAAATGCCTTGCTGACAAGTGTAAAGGTGCAAGGGAAGTTGGGAAATGGAAGAAGAGGAGGTTTCTGCCTACTGGAGCTGAGATGGATGGGACTTGCTTTGTTGTGGACCATCCCCATGTCAGATCCTTATTCTTCTCTGCCACCACCAGGGAGCTAAGCTGGGAATACAGGGGATGGGGAAAATGCTTGAGCAAGAAGAAATTGTGCTTTGTTTATCAGCTAGCTTCGAACCCAATCATTGATAGACCGATGTGTGATGAGAGCCATTGAACACCATTTTAAACTATTCTTTTTTCTTTTTTCACCTCTGCCTACCTGAGAGCCTGAGCAGCAGATGGGCTTTGCAGGACATGCCTGCTTGATTGCCCCACAGACAGCCCAGGGAGCAATGGGGATGGCAAAGGGATTTGGGGAATGGAGGCTCATTCCAGAGGAACTATGGGAAGCCACAGGAAAGCCTGGACACCCAGGGATCTGAGGGGGGGAGGAAGCTTTCTCTTCTTTCTTGCCCAAAGAGTCTCTCCGCACTGAAGCCCGCTGCCTTCTCCTCCATGATC